>NC_092876.1:269625372-269750372 GCF_028372415.1 Notamacropus eugenii
GTCAAATTTTCCATTCAGTTCTAATCTTTTCAACAAGAATGCTTGAAAATCCTCTATTTTATTGAAATTCCATTTTTTTTCACTGAAGTATTATACTCAGTTTTGCTGGGTAGGTGATTTTTGGTTTTAATCCTATCTCCTTTGACTTCTAGAATATCATATTCCAAGCTCTCTGATTTCTTAGTGTAGAAGCTGCTAAATCTCGTATTATCCTGATTGTATTTCCACAGTACTTGAATTTTTTCTTTCTGGCTGCTTGTAATATTTTCTCCTTGACCTGGGAACTCTGTAATTTGACTACAATATTCCTAGGAGTTTTCCTTTTGGTATCTCTTTCAAGAGGTGATCAGTAAATTCTTTCCATTTCTTTCCTCTGGTTCTAGAATTATCAGGGCAGTTTTCCTTGATAATTTCTTGAAAGATGATATCCAGGTTCTTTTTTGATCATGGATTTCAGGTAGACCAATAATTTTTAAATTATCTCTCCTGATTCTATTTTTCAGGTCAGTTGTTTTTCCAATGAGATATTTCACATTGCCTTCTATTTTTTTTTTATTGTTTTGGTTTTGTTTTATAATTGCTTGGTTTCTCATAATGTCATTAGCTTAAATCTGCTGCATTCTAATTTTTTTTTAAAAAAACTATTTTTTCAATGAGCTTTTGGACCTATTTTTCCATTTGGTAAATTCTGCTTTTTAAAACATTCATCTCCTCATTGGCCTTTTGGACCTCTTGTACCATTTGGATTAGTCTATTTTTAAAGGTCTTTTTTTCTTCAGTATTTTTTGACTTGCTTTTCGTGGTTTTCTTGCATCACTCTCATTTCTCTTCCCAATTTTTCCTTCACCTCTCTTACTTGATTTTCAAAATCCTTTTTGAGCTCTTCCATGACCTGAGACTATTACATATTTTTTGTTGGAGGCTTTGAATGTAGAAGTCTTGACCTTGCTGTCTTCCTCTGATTGAATGTTTTGCTCTTTGTCATCTAAAAGAATGGAAGAAAATACCTTTTTACCAAAAAAGTAATATTCTATAGTCTTATTTTTCTCATTTTGGAGCATTTTCTCAGCCAATTACTTGACTTTTGGGGTGTTTGTGAAGTGGAAGGTGTATTACCCTAGGCTTCAGAAGTTTTGTTAAACCTCTGAAGCTATTTGCTGAGATATCTCTAGATACCTGTAAGTTTTCAGTTCCTCCAAAGTGGGATAGTCAAAGGAGAGGTGTTTACTCCTCTCCTGGTCTGAGCTCTGGTCTATGAGAAACAAAACCACTCTTTTCTGCCCTGCAATAGTAAGTAGTATTACCTCTCCACAAGCTCTATGAACTCCACCATGACAGTGTTCCTCCTCACTCCCAGACCACCACTCAGGGCTGAGACTCAAATCAGCAGCTCAATTCCCCAGAGTCTTTAGACTTAGGGCTCCAGAAATGTACTCTGCTGCTGCAGTGGATGCATCTCCCCTGGACCTGGTGCCAGATAGAGCATCCATGTGAAAGAACTTTTTCACTGACCTTTGAAGCTGTGTTTGGCATTTGTGAGTTGAGAAATCTGGAAACCACAACAACTACCCATGATTCAGTGCCCTGAAGCCTGCTCTAGTGCTGTCCATTCTGTGTGGCTCATACTGAGCTGTGCTCTGCTCCAAGTCTGGTGCAATAGACCTTTTCTGCCAGCCTTCCAGGCTATCTTGGGCTGGAAATGTTTCACTCTGTCATTTTGTGGCTTCTGCTGCTCTAGAATTTCTTCAAAGTCATTTTTAACAGGTATTTTAAGATCTATTGGGAGAGAACTACAACATGTCTGTGCTTCTACTGCATCATGTTGGCTGCCCCACAAGTTTAAAACTTTAAAAGACATATTTAAAATATGGGAGAATGTGAAACAAAATAGAATAAAATATGAGGACAAAAAGAATATTGTATGTAAAACAACAGTGCCTATTTTTTTTCTATTAAGCAAATGTAGTATTTTTCATCAAGATATGTTGTCCTAATTATATAGGTTTTTTTTTAATTACAACAAAAATAAAAGGAAAAAAACTAGGACAATATTTATGGTAAAAGTAACATAAGAAAACTTACTACTTATAAAGGAATTTTTTAACTTGCAAATCCATAGTAAATGGTCAAAGGATATCAATAGTTTTTTAATGGAAATAGAAATTATAAGGAATCATCTGAAAATAGTCTCAAACTCACCAAAAAATCAGAGATACAAATTAAAACAATTTGATACCACTGACACTTATATGTGTATGTTTGTGTATATATTTATATATGTATATAAAAACATACATATATATATATAGTATGTATATACGTATATTTAAAAGTAACAAAATTTAATGCTGGCAGTGATGATAGAGAAACAAGTATACCCATTCATTGCAAGTAGAATGGCAAAGTTAGATAATCCTTTTTCAAGTGTAATTTTGTAGTTTACAATAAGGGTTTCCAAGATTAATCTGATTTACAACTCCATTGTTGGGAATATACGCTTAAAGTGTTATTAAAAAGGTCTGTATTAAAAGATTTTCATAAAAACACTTATTTGACTAAAATAAAATAAAAGTAATAATCAGATTAATTTTTAATGAATGATTAATTGTAGTATAAAATGTAATATAAGTGAATAGTACACTATGATGTAATTAATATTGACAAATGTGAACAATATAAAGAAATCTAGAAAAATCTTTATAAAATAACACAAGGTGGGAAAAAAGTAGCACCAGAGATGAAGGTCCATATTAACTCTAAGCACAAAAGTGGAAAAATGAATGGAAACAGGTAGAAAAAGAATCATGATCGAGACTAAGAGGGAGTAATGGAAAAGTTACAACATATTATAAGAGGACATTTATTTGTTTAAATGTAAATGCTTGAAAAACAGTTTTTCTTTCTTGATGTTTAATGTTAAACTTATAATAAACCCCTAAAAAACATTGCAAGGAGATACACAAATCTGAGTCAGTACTTAAATTTCATATAGTACAGTACACATGTAAGCACATGCATATATGTGTATATATGTGTATGTGTGTATGTGTGTTTATTTCTAAATAACCTGTTCCCATTAAAATAATTAGGAACCTTTTTTTTTTCTAAAACAAATGGCTATTTAATGCCCAATAATCACTTCTTCACATTCTTCACTTCCTTTTTTGTCATTTAATATGTTCTTAGTTGGGAAGGTGATCCCATCCTGATAATGGTGAAGTAGAAAAGACATTGCATTGAATTTGGAAACACAAGTCCTGGATTTGAATCCCAGCTGTCATGGTGACCTATTTCACCTTGGGTAAGTGATTCAAATCTTTCTGGAGCTCAGTTTTCTTGTACTTTAATTTTCCTTGGGGGTGTATGTGATAAGGGAGAGTTATATTCAATGAGCTTAAAGTTCCCTTTTTTTGTTTTATAAAAGCTTTAATTTAAAAAAAAATTATTATGCTCTATATCTTACTTTGCCACACTTATTTCAGTAGAGAAGCCTCCAAATGACAAATAGTATTTTCAGAGCACAAAAAAACAACAACCCTATTACTCAACATACTGAAAAAGTGCAAAAACATGGGCAATGTGTAACACCTATGGAACACTCCCCGCCGCCCCCATCTCCACAAAGGGATGTCCTCTCATCTCTCATTATTCAAGTCTTGCTTGATCTTTACGATTTTGGTATGCTTTTGATTTTTTCGATGTGAAGTTGTTCTTTCCATTAACAATATTGTAGTCATTGCATATATTGTTTTCTTGGCACTAACAATCTTTTTTTAAAAAATAATTTATTTTAAACCTAAATACACAATAATATTTTTAAAAAGCATTGCCATTTGCACAGCAGAACATGAGGATTCAAAATATACAGTAATAGATTTCCTCTTCAAGAAAATCTATATAATAAATACTATACATTGTGTTTAGTGATATCCATCTTTTCTTTACTTCCTTGTGAGTTTTTCTTTGTTCTCTGTTGTGCACTTTTTACTTTGCTCTTTTTTCCCCCTTCCTCCTCCCCTCCCTCAAGAAGGTTATAATTAAGTGCAGTTATGTATATACACATACACACATATGCACACATATTATGTATATGTATATATAGACATACATAGATATGTATAATCATACATACATATATACATGCACATATATATATATATGACTATACTTGTTTGTCCTCTATTTCTCTGAGAGTAGATTACATCTTCCTTCATAATTCCACATCTTTCCTTATTTTTCTAAGTCTACCACCCCATCATTTTCTACACTGCAGCAATATTTCAGCTTTATACTATTGAGCTGTTTCAAATAGTCTAAAACAATTTGACTAGTATGGCTGGCATATAGTGTAGTTTCCCTATTTTTCTCTTTTGAATCGAGCAATCATTTTAATATTTTTAGTATTATCTTCTTTTTTCTCAATTAAATGCAAACACAAAATTTAATTTTTTTTTTAAATTTTGAGCTCCAAATTCTTTCCTTCCTTAAGAAAGTAAGCAATTTGATACAGATTACACACCTGCAGTCATGAAAAATAGTTCAACATTAACAATGTCGCAAAAAAAAAAATGCAGACCAAAACCAAACAAAAACAAAGCAAAACCTGAAGAATAATAAAGAAAGTGAAAAAGAGTATGCTTCAGTTTTCATTCAGACTCCATCAGTTCTTTTTCTGGAGGTGGATTGCATTTTTCAACACACATTGTTCTATTTTTGTATTTTGTAATATTTTGTAACTTTGGATCATTGTATTGCTGAAAATACCTAAGTCATTCATCAGAAATTATTGTTGTTAGTGTGTTCTCCTGTTTCTGGTCATTTCATTTTGTAAGTTTTCCCAGGTTTTACTGAAAGCATCTTGATCAGATTAATACTCCATCACAATCATATTCTACGACTTGTTCAACCATTCCTCAACTAATGGGCATCCTCTCAATTTCCAATTCTTTGTCACCACTACATATACATCCTTTTCTCTCTTCTTTGATCTCTTTGGGGTATAGGACTACTAGTGGTATTTCTAGATCAGAGGGTTTGCCCAGTTTTATAACTCTCTGGGCATAATTCCAATTTGCTCTCCAAAATAGTTGGATCAGTTCACAGCTCCTGCAACAGTTCATAAGATTCCCTATTTTTCCACACCTCTTCCAATATTTGTCATTTTCCTTTTTTGCCAGAAAGGTCCTTTCCAAAATGTGGTACCAAAGTCTAGTACATTCTACTTCTTGATGGGTATAATGTTAGTATTGCTAAGTAGTATAACCTAGGTTTGTCTGGGCATTTTCATTCACCTAACATGGAGCTGTCCTTAAAGGCCTATAAAGCATGTCTAAACTGACTAATATCAATCAGTCAATCAATAAACATTTATTAAATACCTATTATTTGCCAGGCACTGAGCTAAGTGCTAGAGGTTTCTGTATCTTCTATCACATGGGTGTCAGTAGCCTCTTTGATTGGTTGCTTATAACTTCAGTTTATTTTTCCACAACACCCTTTCTGCTACTCCCTTCAATCATTAATCTGCTGCATCCAGAGAGTGAAGATTATACTTCACCCACAACATGTATGCCATGAACAGAACTGGTGAGAGGAGAAGGATTTTCCTCCTGATGATCCTTTTACCCTGGCTCCAAGAAATAGATCTAGGGGTGTTTGTTTCTTTTCTGTGTTTCTTTTCCTCAGTTTCAAGTTCTATAAGTAATCTCCACAGATTCAGCAGTTTGAACCATGATGATGACCTTGCAGTCAGGAATGCAGATGGGATAATGCAGCTAACCAGCTAGAAGGAAATCCCTGATGAACCAGGGTACTTGGGACATAAACCCAAGATAAATTTTAGGCATTAAATTGGGCCTGTGCTATATAGGAACCAACTTAAGCTATAAACCCAATCCCCTTCCTCTCTCTAGAGATTGAGGTGTTTTAGATAGAGGACAGGGATATGCCTCCTATGTATTGGTGAAGTAAATTTGTAGATTTGTGATTAAACCTTCTGAAATAAATACTATGTAAAAGCCAATCTGACTGTTAAATGGCTAAATGGAACAGAGTGCAGAAAACTAGCCCTTATACTTGGGGAAAATACATTGATGGAAATTAGAGCTATTTGCAAAATACTTGGACACCCCTCAATCCCCTTAATAGTACCAGAGATTTCTGAGATGGAGATGAAATGGTAAATTTGTATACATCTTGCTGCAGATCTTGGGGGCCATGGTGGTCTGATGTATGTGGGGCCTTGTCTAGGATGAAGTTGAGCTCTTGAATTTTGGGAGGGGAGGGAAGGAGGGATAGATAGTTGGTGCAATGAATAGAACACTGGGCTGGGAATCAGGAAGACTGATCTTCTTAAGTTTAAATCTGCCCTCAGACACTTACTGGCTACAAGTCACTTAACTCCATTTACCTCAGTTTCTCATCTATAAAATGAGCTGGAGAAGGAAATAGTGAACCACTCCAATTCTTTGCCAAGAAAACCCAAATGGGATCATGAGTTGGACATGACTAAAATAAAAAGAAAATGAATTTTTTTGAGTACTCCTGGATTCTCTGCCTATCATTTTTTTTATCATTATTTTTGAGATACCCCAGACAGTGAGATACTAGAGTAATTGAACAATTTGTTGCGCTTGTTTGCTTATTTTTAGGATGTAAGTTGACAGTGATATTTTTTTTAAATTCCAGTAAGTGTTCCCTCACAAGTCAGTTCTGTTGGCATAATTTTCCAAACTTTTCATTTGTTGTTTCATTGCTTGGCTACTTAAGTACCAGTCTTTTTATATTACTGAATTCTGTCTGTAATTGTTGATATACTAATGCATACTATAGCACCAAGTACTGATTTTAAGTTTCAGAAATCTGCAATCACTAGATTGTTCCTTTCTAGCAGAAATATTTATATTGCTCTTTGATATTTAAATCAACATAGACTGTTTGCCTTTTTTGAAAACAAAATATTCTACATCATAGGGTGAGATGCTCACACCTGAAATCCATAAGTAGCTGAAATTCTTTTCTACTTTTCTAACTGACCTTTGTCCTGATGGGTGAGTTTGCAATTCCATTTAGTTTTCCCTGATAGCAGCAAGGATCCTTGAGAGAATTTTGCATGCCCTTTGGGATAAGGAACCTAGAGGAAATTGTTTGAACTATTATGGAGTCAACTATGTGAGAGAGAACTCTAGAAAATTTTTTCGGTGGTTTATGTAGAAAGGAACACTTTGTAAGAGACCCCATTTACATGACCTTAATTCACTGAAGGAAACACTGGGAGCATTTCTATTAAGGGCAGTTTTCTCATTTGAGAAAAGTACAACACCAAGCTGACCCCAGGTCCCAAATACCTGTAGGTACAGTGTCATGTAGCTTGGAAAATTCACTGTAGACAAGGTTTCTATTCATGATGGAAGCTTATTTTATTTGTCTTTGTTCTTTCTTTTGCTTGCAGATTGAGAAAAGCCCTACAAAGCTAAGCAAGAAGAGATATTTGGTAAACTTTGTAAAATGCTTCGTATTTTGTTAGCTTATTTGGGGAATTCTGAGAAATGTTCCTTGTTCTGTGAATCTGGAAAACTTTATTTGGAGATAATTATGATTTTTAACCTTATGTGTGGGATTGCATATGATAATATAATATTGGCTGCTTTGAGACTTTACTGTATGGGAATGGGGAAGCAAGTGACATTGCTTATACTCCCTCAGAGACCATGAGGAACTGTTGTGAATTTGGGATGAGGACTGGATTTTTTTTTTAAAGGTACCTTTTCCTATTTGCTAGGCATGGACAATTTTAAACGCTGGGATATGTGTGACCCCGACTTATCTGGGCTTGCCCAATTCACATAACATGAAACCACCCTTGAGGGTCTTTGGAGCATGTCTAGATTGTCCAAAATCAATCAATAATTGATCAATAAGCATTTTAAGTATCTACTATGTGCCAGGCTTTGTGCTAAGTGCTGGAGGCCTCTATGCTCCCTACCACAAAGGGGGAAGTAGCCTTCTTTAATTAGATGATGCCTTTATCTTTAAGCTGGAGAACCTGAGCAGATCTTTCTCTTTGCTGTCCCATTTTGGCTATGTCCAAGGAGTGAAGGTCACATTCACTCAGCATAGGTTCTATGGACAGAACCAAAGAGTTTTTGAGGTCCTTTCCCCTTCTCCCTCTTTCACCCCAGCTTTGAGAAATGCACCTAAGGGTGTACTTTTCTCCTTTTCTCTTCTCTGTTTTTTGTCTTTCTAAATTTTGGGTAATCAATGATAATCTTGAATCCAGGATTGCAGGTGGGATGGTTACCCTGACATGGAGACCCTGAGAATACAGGATGTTGGGACCCCAAGATCCAGGGGGTTTGGGACTTGGAACTGGGATTTGGCTCTATGGGAACTGAGCTAAGCTATGAACCTAATTCCCCTTCTCTCAGAAAGCTGAGGTGGTAGGAGGAGGAGGAGGAGGTTTATGCCTCCCAGGTGTTTGGGAGTAAGTTTGTGTATTCCTTCAGAAGTAAATATTCCTTTGTAAAAGTGAATCTGATTTTTAGTGGCTTACTGGAACATAGGTCTAGGGATCCACTTCCTAGAATTAGGGAAATACTGTTGATGGGTGCTGGAGTCATTTGCGGAGTATATAGATACCTTTCCATCCCCTTGAAAGTATCTAAAAACCCTAGGGGTGAAATGGTACAATCTAACATATCTGGCCTTCAGGTAGTGGGGACCATTGTTAAAAGTAATCTGCAGAAATTCATTAAATAAGACTTTCTGAGAGTGCCACTTAATACAAAAACAGCATAGGTTATCAGTTGATATGGTTCATTGAGTTATGCTGAAAGACATACTTCCCCCAAAATACATGAGTGTTTGGTCTATGAGTAACTAAAATTCTTATCATGAGTTTCTCCTTTGAATTAAAGCATTGGTAAAGTCTGTTAAATTGAAAATGTATTCCCTAGAATAGTTAACATGCTAAGTCATGATCAACCCTTAACACTTTAGATTGAATTTGTTAGCTTGAATCTTAAACTGAATCTGCTGGTGATTAAGTTCCTGAGGGTATGGAACATAGAAGTAAGTTTTGAGAGTTTGGAAAAGGAGAAATCTTTTGGAGATGTTGGAGAAGACAGCAACCAAGGCTTCAAGGGCCAGAGATGTTGAGAGAGAAGGGCCTGCTAGAAGAAAGGTAAAGGCTGATAAAAAGAAGATGAAGAAGTATCAAAAACAACATCTGATGACTTCATCATTGTGCTCTGATCTGGAAGTACACAAAGGCACTGAATTTTTCTGGGGATTCACAAGAAAAGAAAAAACTTAGATTCTTCATGGACCTCAAAGTTTTATATAGTTGATTCTGAAGAAAGTATTTGTACATCAAGTGGGGAAAACATTATATTTTTTTAAGACAGAAACTAGGCTTAAAGATCCTGGCTTTCAGAAAGTAAGCATTTCTGATACTGTGTGACATGTGCAGTGTGTGGTTTGCCAATCTCTCCCTTCCTCTAGTTACTTGATACTGCAAGCCTCCTAATCCCAGGCCTGATTAAATTGTGTTCTGCTATAACTGCATAATCTCCCTTTTTTGCATCTTCCATGTGTATTGAGAAATGTATGCTAAATCCTTCTCTCTGATTTGGCCAACCTCAGAGGAGGGTGGCATCCCTGAACATGAAAGTGAAAAAGTTTTTCTTCTTTTCTCAACTTAAGCAAAAAGATACAAGTGTGTGTATGTGTTATTTTTGGGGGCAAAGAGGAGTGGTTGCCCATCTTATTTTTAAGAGCCCCAAAAGCATGCTCATGAGCTCTATTTAAAAATAAACTTAAAAAAAGAAACCTTGTAAGAGCAAAAATTTGTTATTAAAAAAAAACACTTGCTAAAATCTTTGTCCCTAACACTACTAAGTACAATTGCAGGGATACTGAGAAAGAAAAGTCAGAAGCTGCATAAAGCTTTAACCACTAGGCAAATGTGTGACAGTCAGGTGTTGACAAGGGAGAGCTCCCCTGGGCCTTTTCCCTGAGAGAAGAGGAATTACTGTTGGTTTGGGAAAGGACTAGGAAGATACAGAAGCTGTAACCCTGACATTTCTGATGAGGGAACTTTTCTTTCAGAATATGGGGCCTTGTACATTAGGGTGGGGTCATAAACCATGCAAATGTTTTCCCCCTCGGGGAGGGTTTCCAAAGAACATTTAGGTCTTGACTTAGAATACACTTAATGAGAAAAGGCTGTCTCTCTGTCTCTCTCAGCCTTTGCATTGTAGACACCAGTAGGTGCTGGAGGGTGGGGAAAGGGGCCCTCAAAACACGTTTACAGATTTTCAACAGAACTATTCTAAGTTCCTCCAGTGCCTGGAATTCCTTTGTTCTGAACTTTTTGTTGACTGATTATTGAAGTAAATCCTGAAGAAGCGTGGTTCAGAGTTTAACCTTAAAGTGCTTTTATTGAGATTGGATTTGGGTATGGTTTGGCATAGTGAGTTGCAGGAAAAGAATCTGGATTAATATCTAGCATTCTATCCCATGAAGGCCTAAGCAGACCATGGAATGTATTCACTGACCCTTCTGTTACTTCAGGTTCAGTCCTGCTCAGTGGGCTATGAAGGAAGAAAAGGAGACTCATCAGCTTTACAGCTGCCAGGGACTTTGGACATTATCTAGGCCAATTCCCACATATTCTGAATGAGAAAATGAGGTCCATAGAAAGGCACTTCATAAGATCATAGATTAGGAGCTGGAATGGACCTCAGAGGATGGTCTAGTACAAGGGTGGGGAACCTGGGTCCTGGAGGCCACATGTGGCTCTCTAGACCTGAGGACCTTTGATTGATCAAACATCACAGAACAAATCCCCTTAATAAAAGGATTTGTCAAAAGGCCACACCTAAGGACCTAGAAGGCCACATGTGGCCTCAAGGACCCAGGTTCCCCACCTCAAGTCCAAATCTCTCATTTTCTTGAAGAGGAACTGAGGTACTGATTTATCTAGTTTCAGAGCCGGAAGGACCTTTAGAGGTCATCAAGTTCAGCCCCTTCATTTTGCAGATGAGGAAATTAAATAACAGAAAGATTGCTCAAGGCCACATAGCTAATAAATATCTGGAGTGAAATTCAAATCCAGGTCTTCCTGACTCCCAAATCTATCAATCAATCAACCACCACACGACACTGCCTTTAAATTCACATAGGACAGAAAGTAGAAATTATAAGCTTTGTTCTCAGGATCTGAGCTTAAATCTAGAGATAAGATTCGGGATTGGGTGCAGGGAGGAGGGGACAGCAAGGCTAGCAATGGTCAGAATTGGTGAGTATATATTTGCCTTTGAGTCCCCTTCCTTTCTTCCATGGTTCACTCTTCTCTCCCTCTACATGTTTTCACCAGAATCAATACTCCTGATTAAGAGATACGTGCTCTGGAATGTGCCTTAACATTGACTCCACTGCACTCAAACTTACAGGTAGGTAGGTACCTATATAATAGGATCAATTAATTACCAATGAAGTATAAAATAGAGATCAAGAGTCTAAGGTATTATTCCTCTCTGAGTTAATATTTGCGTTTTAATAGGTTTTATTATTGCCTTAGTCCAAAGGAATGAGTATGGGAGAAATTTCGGGAAGTTAGAATTGTTCTAAAATTTTTGTCAACTACATTTCTATACGAGACCTGCCTTTTCTTGGGAGGGTAAAGGTGACAGAATGAACAGAACAGGGACAGAAGCATCTTAAGTCATGGCAAGCCTTTTCCTAGGTGGAACTATACCCAGCAACCTCTTACCTCTTTTGAGGTCATGAGTCAGTCATCAGTTCCAAGACTGCTATACACATCAGGATGTAGGATGCCTTATTTTGCCATTGTTTAGTACAGACAATAACAGTGAATAGGGCAGTGACAAAAACAAAGAACATTGGTGGAAGGGGAACTCTTTGTACCCTACCACATTTATCCATAATTTCTATATTTAGAATTATTATTCCCAATAATGATTCGTTAGCATCATTGGAGTCAGGTACCTTTGAAGGATCAGGTATTAATATCTTTGTCCTCCAAACTATGATGTCATAAAATGTAGAAGAAGCCTTTGAAATATATATAGAGAGATATAGATATCTACATATGTATATTTATCTTTATATGTATCTATCTGTAGGTGGAGAGAGAGAGAGATAGACATGTGTCTCCATTTATCCATTTGAATCTGTTCAACTCTCTACTTCGGTTTCCAATTCAAATCTTACTCAGAATTCTGGGTATTTATTTCATACATATGCTCCCTGTCTTCATAGATTTTGCTTCTCTTAAGGGTAGGGCTAGTATTTTCTATTTTTTAATGTATTCTCACTCTTTGGACAGCCCTTGGTATAGTGATCTGTAAACTGAAGGCATTTGACACAAAATGTTTAGTGAAAAAAGGTATATAAATTATTGCACAAACACAATATGACTCCCAATCATGTGCACAGTCTTAATTCCTGACAATGCCTATGCTTCTTAACCGCACTTCTCACATCTAATAGCAAATCATTTTGCCTCTCCCGAGCCTCCATAAAATAAGTCTAAGAATATTTGTAGTATCCTTCTCATAAAATTATTCTGACTCAAATAAGATGATATGTATACACATGCGTATATGTATATATGTATCATTTAAAGTGTTTTAAAGATACCAGTAGGTTTTGTTTTTTTTTTATCCAAATCAGTGATTTCATGGGTATGATAGGCTTGCAGGGAGGAGATGTAGGAAACTCTTCTGCACCTTACTGTCTTGAAAGATGCCAGCAGCACTGAGGTTCAGTCATTTGCCCAAGAACACACAAACAGTGTCTATCAGACCCAGGAAGTCTTGATTTCAAGGGCTTTTCTGTATTCACTACCCATACTACTTTACATCTTTTCCTTTGCACTTTCCTCACCATTCTCCTTCCTCTTCTTCCCTTCCTTTCCTTTCCCTTCTTTTTTTCTTTGAATTTTATCTAGGCCCAATAGAATTATAAGAAGTTTGTTTACTAATAGCTCCAACTTTGATTGTTGCCAGCTCAGTATGGAATTGGGTAGGAGCTATTCAAAATAATGTTTTTGAACCAGTAAACTTTATTGAAGAATTGGCTTAGTGGTTAAAGCCTCAGGAAGCTACAATGTCCCAAACCATAATTTTAAACTCTGGAAGGTCAATTCAATCTTTTCCAGCACCATGAGAAAAAAATTTAATAATGTGTTTTAGAAATCATTCCTGGAAAAATATGTATCAGTAAGCACCCCAGCATGCACAGGAGGGCCTGCTACACAGGTTCTTGGATCTGCTTTTCTAAGGAAAGTAACTTTAAAAGGAGCAAACAATCTTACTTTAATCAAACACATACATCATTCACTTAGTTCAGGGGAAAAAGTCAGTACCCTGAACTTCAAAGAAAATACAAACAGAAATTGGAAGCAGAAATTACAAACAGCAAGACTAACAGACAGTGTTTCCAACTGTCTGATCATAGATAATACATATATCTTCAGCAGAGAGAGAAGCACAACATCTGGATTTTCAGAACCGGAGGATTACTCAACTGCTAGCCAGTCTCATCTGGCCTAATCACACAAACACTCTTCCAATGCTTTAGGCCCCAAATTAAAACCTCACCTCAGAGTATACATACACTTTTCAGAGCTGGAGGGCATGACTCTTGTGACCTAATGCCTCATTAGCAATTAACTAAAGGTGTGGCCTTCCTACAAAATAAGCCTTCCCATTAGGCTTCCCTTAAAAGACCCACTTGAGGCCTATTAATTCGTAGGGAAGATTTTTAACTCCATTACAAAAAAGTCAGACTACCCTAGAGGAGAATGAAACTTCGGTTTTTCCTGATAGCCTCTACTTATATTTTTGCTTGGGAGGCAGGGCTCAAGGTGGAGGTTGCATGGTGTATTAGTACATCAAGGAAGGCAGCACTGTGGAGGTGTTGGGGTGGAAGAAAGCACCTGGAATAGACATTTTCTTTTGCTAGGAAAACGCTCAGACATGTTGTCACTGTTGTCGTCATCCTCCTCCTCCTCATCATAATAACTGCTAACATTTATATAGCACTTACTGTGTGCTCCTTACAAGGCACTATTATTATCCCAATTTTTAAGATGAGGAAACTGAAGTAAGCAGAGGTAAAGTAACTTGCCCAGTGTCAGAAAGCTAGTAAGTGTCCCAGGTTGGATTTGAATTCAGGTCTTCCTGACTCCAAGCCTGGCAATTCAACCTACTGTGCCACCTAATTGCTCAAGAAGGGAAGGAAATACATTGACTAGAGTCTGTGAAACCGACGCTTTGCAGGTAGGCAGAGTGATAGAAAAAAGGGAAGTACAAAATTGAGACAGATTTTCGCGTGAGAAAGAAAGCAACGCACTTACAGTGGTCGGGGCCTCCAGGGATGTCATGATGCATTATACTTTGCTGTTAGTCTTCTTTTCTGGGAAGAAAAATCAGTGTTTCTACATTACCTGGCTATGTTCTGCTTAGTGAACTTACTGTCAATGGTGCCTTGAACATTCTGCCCACCTGGCATAGTCGGAAGATGGCTGTATCTGAAATCAGGAAAGGCTTCTGTTTAATCCTCCCCCTGGCCCTTATTATGTGACCATGTACAAGTAACTGAATTTTGAGCCTCAGTTTCCTTATTTGTAAAAAAATGGAAAAAATGCTCATTATTTACTTCTCAGTGTTATGAGGATTAAATGTAGCAATATATTTTGTGTAAGTGCTATGTAAATATTACCTGTTCTTATTATTATACTACCAAGGAATTGGTCCATACTGAATATACTATGCTATGGCAGCTGCATCCCTGAAGAAGGATAGTTTATTCTGACATCATCAGCTAGGTGGCACAATGGATAGAACACTGGACCAGGAGTCAGGAAGACCTAAATTCACATCTGATCTCAAATGCTTTCTAGTTGTGTGACCATGGGCAATTCACTTAACCTCTGTCTGAGATAATAACAGCATCTCCCTTCTATGGTTCTTGTAATAATATTGGTAAGTGCAGTCTGGAGCCTTCTTTCCTTCCTTTTTACCTTCCTTCCTTCCACCTTCCTTTCTTCCTTCTTTGGACCCCTACGACATGCCTCTGTCAAATATTGTGGACACAAATACTGTGTCAAATGTTGTGGAGCTTTCACTGTTATCCTTGAAGCTCAATCTAGTGGCTTTCTGGGAGTCATTCTCATCTGTTCCATGAGAGAAGGGAAGTCTTCTTCAGTGAAACTCAAAGCATGCTAAAAAAAAAAAAACTAACAAAAACAACAAAAAAAAAACCCCTTCTCTACCTTCTCCATCATATTCTTTGATAATGGCCACTGATTCACCATTGTATTCCCAAAGTCCAGTGTGTAGATTTATCTCAAGTGGAATACCTGAGAGGGTAATGTATCTTGACATGTGAAGATACCAATTTGCAGTGTTATTTCTTCATTTCCCTCATGATTGAGAAATTTTGAAGAAGATTCAAGTTCTTGGAGCATCTCTGAATATATGATGAGTGATGAACCCACAGAATAATTATTTAACCAGCTAAGTAGTACAGTGGGCAGAGTGCTGGTCAAGAAGACCTTAGTTTGAATCTCATTTCAGACACTAATTAGCTGTGTCAGTCAAATCACTAAGTATTTTATTGAGCACATACTAGGGACCAAGCACTCTGCTAATGCTCACAATAAAAGTACAGCCAAAAAGCAAGACAGTTTCTGCCTCGAAGAGTTTTCATTCTAAAGAAGGAAGACAACACATCTATGAGAGCTGAAAAGAGTGGAGGCCTGGAAAGGGTCGCAGTGGGGAGAGGAGATGAAGGTTCCCTGCATGGGGACATTGTAGATGAAAATCTGGGAGAATCAGGAGTACAGTTTGGAAAAGAATAAAGATATGACTGGTCTGAGAATCTGCCTTAAAATGGAGGGACTAAAAGGAACCAGGCAATCAGAGGGTCAGGCCACAGGGGTGGATGGTATCCAAGGTGAAGAAGTTTGGGGGGCATTATAGAGAAAACCACAGAGTCAGGAGTACAGTTCCATTCTTAATATTACTTATACCAGTTACTGAAGATAGCTCTAGCCTCTTGAAAAATTTTCAAAATCATCCCTCATGGACCATCTCTGCAAAGGTGGCATCATTTGGGCAGCTTATTCTCTTGTTCTGAATGATAGATGTGGCTACCAGATGGCTCACTATGGTCTTGTGACTCCTGGGACTCACTAATATGTGAAAAGTGCAGGGGAATCAACTGGTAACCCTGAATAAGTCACTAAATCTCTCACTGCCTCAATTTCCTCACGTAAAATGGGCTAAATAAATGCACTTAGCTCATATGTAAAACGGGGTATAGGATATGTTAAGGAAAGACTAGCATCTCTGGGTATGATAGCTGCCACACCATTTTCAGGGCTGTTTTTTACCTTTAGTGTCTGCCTGATTCACCCAACTCTCACCTGTGACTCCAAGAAGCCACAGTAGACACACCCTGGGAAACCATTTCAGCAGATGGGCTAAAACAGGTTGAGGGTAACCAAAGGAGTCTCAAACCCTTCAGTGAGTTACTCTAAGCATGTGAAGACTTCCCCTGGCAGAATGGGCAGATGAGAACAGTTTGTTCCAATGGCCATGAAGGTGACCAAAGCAGGAGTTGTGGAGCACTTAGAGCTTGGTTAGACATAGAAGACACCAGGGTCATCCACTGTATCCCTTCTTATCGTTAGTCATCTTGACTTTGTCTTGCCACCAGACTTTGATGACTCTGGAAGAGAAACCGAAGCCAGTGACTTTGAGCAACTCTGCTTCACTTAAATTAATTTGTGCATGAATCAAAATATATCACCCATACCATTTTACCATTTTTTTGTTCTGGAGTATTTGTGTCCAATTTGTGGTAAAGCCTTCCAAACTTGTATTGGTCTGATGAGTCACAGCTTTACACACTGTATCTTGACTCCAATGTAGTGATGCCATTTGGCCCTCTTTGAGAACAAAGGATGACAAACATACGTACAATGATTTGCAGACTTTAAACTGCTATATGCATGTGAGTTATTAATATTATTAAGAATTTTTAAAGAACAAGAGACTTGCTTAAAAAAGAAAACCCTAAAAAAAGTTATGAAATACATAATTCTGCTTATTGTAGGATGAGAAAAATAATAAGCACACTTCCTGGTGATCATCCATTGGTGCACAAATGCCATATCCTATGTGTACTTTGTGAAAGATATTAATCTTTACCTCACCCACAGGTATTACTACATATAACTACTAAAAACAGAAACCCATTCATTCTACTTCTCCACTTACTCTACGCGTGTAGGTGTGTTTATACCATATTTATATTGATTATACATATGCGCAGAAATATACATTTAGGTATACAGAAAATTTAAAGACTTGTTTACTATAAACTGTTACCTTAGATTTCTCCTAATAGAATTTTAAAAATGTGTGTGTTTCAAATACATGTGGTAACTAGATCAATTAGTCCAATTTACTATTGTTTCTTAGTGTAAGCAAAATAAAACACAATAATAAGGTTTGCCTCCCCCACCTCCTAAGAACAGCAATGCCAATCAATCTTACCTCCCCTCTCCATGCTAAGGAACAATATTAATGATTAAAACACAATAAGTTACAGTACTTTCAAGAGGGGGTGGTAGTGGTGGCAAGAAAGGTAGTCATCTCAGATTGGGAAGGAAACGCAAATTGCCAAAATTGACCCCCTCAAAAAATAATCAAACAAACAAATAAACCTTTTCCTCAGTTTGGAATTGTTTCATTTTTTTCTTATGAAAAGTATTTGCATGTTTATTTTCAGCAAAAACACAAATGTAAATATTTTAAACAAACAAAAACATGCCAGGGGTAACAATAGAATTTTTGGAGTTGAATTAGAACTGCCAGGATTGTACATGTATATTTTTATACACACTGCTTCCAAAAGCCGGATGCAGGGATGTTGCATCTTTAATTTTTCTGTTAATTATGGATTGAGCATTGTTGTGAATCTTGTCCTCAAAACCCAGCTCAGAAAATAAGAGCAGATGCTCATCCCCAGGTTTGGCTCATATGGGAATTGAACAGAACATATTGGTTTATAATTAATGTAATTTGTTGGATTATCTTTTGTGAAGGAGCTAAGGTAAACAACCTTGCAGCATTGTAGTAAAATCCATCTGAGCTCCTAGCTTCTGTATTTGATGGAGAATGACAAAAAAAGACCCACCACCCTCCCAAAACAACAACAACAGCAGCAACAACCAAACAACTTCCCCAAAATATCCACCCTTCCTGCTGGATTGCAGAGGAAATTTGAAATGTCTGTCACGTTCAAATATATTTTAATTAACTTAAAGGAAAGAGTTAGGTGATAGATCCTAAAGCAAATTACAAATAGTGTTTAAAACAAGAACCCTTGATTCCCCATTGGGGAATATTGATAAACTGAATTCTCCTTTCTATTTAGTTTCATTTTATAAAAAGGTAAGAAAACAGAAGAGGAAAAAAAATCTATTCTTAAAACAAAATATTTATCATCAACTATGAATTGCCAAAGTCAAATCCTTATACCCTGGAGGAGACTTTGTAGGTTATAATGGACAATTATGATTGTTCAGCTGCATATAGTATCTTTCCTATAAAGAATTCCATATAGGTATTTTTTTGCATATTTTATTTTCTTCCCTACTTATATAGGAGGTAGAGACACTATTCCTACATTAGAAAGAAAGATATTCAGTCACACATAGAAAAGCAAAGTAACAGATGCTTTTTCCCCACTGGATGGGATCACAAGACCCAACTCCTTTGTGGAGACTTCCCTTTATATGAAGGATTTCTCTCAAAAGGATACCTGCCTCAGAGGTGTTTGTACATTTTGTGGAAACACCAGAACATATGACAGAAAATACCACAGAAAATACTACAAAATCTCTTAGCTATCAAAAAGTGCAAGGCCAAGTATCTAGGTTAGGAATAGAATGATCCAATCAATCAATCAACCAGTGTTTGTAAAAAATAACCTTAATATACTTAAAATAGAGCTAAAAGATGTAGGGTTGACTAAAACATAGTTGTTGATCAGTGAAATGGATTAGGTCAGAGGTGGGGAACCTGCAGTTTTGAGGCAACACATGGCCCTCTAGGTCCTCAGGTATGGCCCTTTGACTGAATGCAAACTTCACAAAACAAATCCCCTTAATAAAAAGGATTTTTCTATTCATCTATGATCATTCCACAAGAATACTTGAAAGTCCTTGATTTCATTGAATGTCCATTTTTTCCCTGAGTATTATACTCAGTTTTTCTGGGTAGGTAGTTCCTTTGACCTCTGGAATATCACATATTCTAAGCCCTGTGATCCCTTAGTGTAGAAACTGCTAAATCCTGTATTACCTTGAATGTGTTTCCACAATACTTGCACTGTTCCTTTCTGGTTGCTTTTAGTATTTTCTCCTTGACCTGGGAACTCTGGAATTTGACTTCAGTATTCCTAGGAGTTTTCTTTTTGGATCTCTTTCAGGAGATGATTGGTAGATTCTTTCCATTTCTATTTTAACCTCTGGTTCTAGAATATCAGGACAGTTTTCCTAGATAATTTCTTGACAGATGATTTCTAGGTTCTTTTTTTATCATGGTTTTCAGGTAGACTAATAATTTTTAAGTGCTCTCTCCCATATCTATTTTCCAGGTCAGTTATTTTTCTAAAGAGATATTTTACATTGTCTTCTACTTTGTTCATTCTTTTGGTTTTGTTTTACAATTTCTTGATTTCTCATAAAGTCATTAGCTTCCATTTGCTCCATTCTAATTTTGAAGTAATTATTTTCTTCAGTGAGCTTTTGGACCTCTTTTTCCATTTGGCCAATTCTGTTTTTTAAGGCATTCTTCACTTCATTGACTTTTTGGACCTCTTTTGCCATTTGGGTTAGTCTATTTTTAAAGGTGTTATTTTCTTAAGCATTTTTGGGGGCCTCCTTTAGAAAACTGTTGACTTGTTTTTCATGATTTTCTTGCATTGCTCTCATTTCTTTTCCCAATTTTTCCTCTACTTCTTTTACTTGATTTTCCAAATTTTATTTGAGTTCTTCTGTAGCCTGAGACCATTTCATATTTTTCTTGGAGACTTTGGATTTAGGAGCCTTGATCTTGCTGTCTTCTTCTGGTTGTTTGCTTTGATCTTCCTCTGATGGTATACTTTGTTCTTCCTCATCTGAAAAGATGGAAGAAAATACCTTTTCACCAAGAATGTTTCCCCCTGTTTTGTCATTTTCCCAGACAATTACTTGACTTTTGAGCTCTTTGTTAAGTGGAGGGTATACTGCCCCAAGTTTCAGAGATTTTGTGCAACAGTTTTCAGAGATATCTCTAGGGAGCTTTAAATTCTCAGTTCCTCCAATGTATCAAAGGAGAGGGGTTTACTCTTTTCCTGGTCTGTACTCTGGTCTGTGAGCAACCACAAGCATTCTTTTCTGCCCAGAAATTGTGAGTAGGATTTCCTCTCCACAGCCACCACCAGTTCTGCCACACTAGTACTCCACCTTGTATACAGGACCACCACCCATGGCAGGGACCCAGATCAGCTGCTCGATTCCTCCACCATGTGTAGGCCAAGACCTCCAGATGTACCAGCTGCTGTGGCAGTGACTGCTGCCCTGGCTTTGTGAGTGGGGCCAGACCATATCCCTCTCTCATCCAAGTGAGAGAGTGTTCCCATTGACTTTGAAGCTGTCTTTGGCATTTGTGGGTTGAGAAGTCTGGAAACTGCCACACATGCCAGTGATTCAGCACCCTAAGGCCTGCTCCAGTCCTGTCTGTGCTGGCGTGGTCCACACTGGGCTGCCCTCTGATCTGAGCCTCGTATAAGAAAGAAAGGCCTTCATGTCAGACTGCCTTGGATTGGAAATCTGTTTCTCTCTGCTCTTCTTTGCTCTAGAATTTGTTTAGAGTCATTTTTATAGGTATTTTCAGAGGTTTGGGGAGAGAGCTCAAGCAGGTCCTTGCTTCTACTCCATCATCTTGGCTCCACCCCAAATTGATTATATTAAATTAAAACATTTTTGCAAAAATAAAACCAGAGCAACCAAGATTAGAAAGAAATCTGGGAAATAATTTTTATAGCAAGGGTCTCTGATAAAGGCTTCTTTTCTCAAATATATATATATACAGAACTGAATCAAATTTATGAAAATACAAGTCATTACCCAACTGATAAATAGTCAAATGATGCGAACAGTTTTCACATGAAGAAATCAAAACAATCCATAGTCATACAAAAAAATGTTCTAAATCACTATTTGTTAAGAGAAATGCAATTTAAAACAACCTTGAGGTACCACCTCACATTTAACATATTGACATAAAGGACATATATGACAGAAAAGGAAAATGATAAATGTTGGAGAGGATGTGGGAAAATGGGGATATAATGCATTCTTGGTAGTTTGAACTGATCCAACCATTCAGGAAAACAATTTGTAACTATGCCCACAGAGCAATCAAACTATGCATACTTTGCTCCAGCCAAACCACTGTTAGGTCTATATCCCAAAGAGATAATAAAAAAAGGGGAAAAAGGCCTACATGTTCAAAAATGTTTATAGCAACCCTCTTCATGGTGGCAAAATATTGGAAATTGAGTGAATGCCCATCAATTTGGGAATGACTAAACAAGTTATGGTACATGAATGTAATAGAATACTGCAACAAGAAATGGTGAACAGGCAGATTAGAGGAAAGCCTAGAAAGATTTGAAAGGACTGATGCAAAATGAAATGAGCAGAACTATAAAAACATTGTACACAGTTATCAGCAACATCGGGTGATGATTTATGAATGACTCAGCTCTTTTCAGCAACACAATGATCTAAGACAAGTACACAGAAAGGAAAATGCTATTTATATCCAGATAAAGAACTGATGAACTCTAATGCAGATCACAACATACTATGTTGATTTACTTTATTCTTTTTTGGTTTTTTCTTTTGATTTGTTTTTTCTTTCACAACTGTGATTAATATGGAAATATGTTTTACATGATAGAACATGTATAACATATCAAATTACCTACAATTTGAGAAAGAGAGGGAAGGAAAGGAGGGGAAAATTTGGAACTCAAAATCTTTTAAGAATGAATGCTAAAAGTTTTCTGGACATGTTATTGAGAAAAAACTATTAAAAATAATAAAAATATTATGAGCAGTCAGATTTCAGAAAAACTTAGAAAGACTTACACAACCTGATGCAAAGTGAAGTAAGCAGAACCAGGAAAACATTGCACACAGTATCAACAATATGTATCTGATGATTGCCTTTGAATAACGTAGCTCTTCTCAGCAATTCACTTATCCAAGGTAATTCCAAGGGATGTGTGAGGCAAAATGCTATCCATATCCATAGAAAGAACTGATGGAGTCTAAAGATCATAACATACTATTTTCACTTTCTTTGTCTTTTTAATGGAATTTTCTTTTGGTTCTGTTTCTTCTTTCACAACATGACTAATACAGAAAATTGTGTTAGATGATTACACATATATAACCTATTTGAAATTCTTGCCCTCATCAGAGAATGAGGGAGAAAATTTGAAACTCAATTTTTTTTTAATGAATGTCAAAAATTGTTTTTATATGCAATTGAAAAAATAAAACACTATTTTTAAAAAGCTGTGAGGCTGATGAAAATAATTATTATTAAAACAACACCATTTCCATAGTATTTTTAAAAAATTTTAAAATACATATTTTCTCAGTAGATCCTTACAACAACCTTGTGAAGTAGGAGCTCTTATTATATCCATTTCAGAGAAAGAGAAACTGGATGTAAATAAGGTCAAGTAACTTTCCTAGTGTCTGAAGCAGTATTTAAACTCAGAACTTCTTGAGACCAAGGATAGAACTCAATTCACTATGTTTCCTGACAACAAAGTGTAAGATGTGGTCCTTATACACAAGAAACTTCCAGTCTAGTTGTAGAGATAAGAATAATATTCACCAAAAAACCAAACACACACATACACACAAACACACTCACGCATGCACACACACACACACACACACACACACACACACATTAAATAAATAAATAACTGAATGAATGAATAGAAGAGAAATGAAGCAAAAATATTAGGAGAGGAATCTGTGATTTCACTGGCATAGGGAACTCCTAGGTAAGAGGTCCTTCCACCTATATAAATAAGCTAAATACCTTCTCTGTGACTTACAGTCTCAGATCATTTCCTGGAGACCTGAGGAGATAGGTGATTTGTCCAAAGTCACGTAGCCAGTTTGTAGCCAATTTGTTTCAGAGTAAAGAAGTAAACCAAGGTTTACCTAGCTTTGAGTCCAGGTGCCTCTCCCTGTATCCATGCTACGTTGAAACTATGATAGGAAACATCACAATATGGAAGTGATCATTGTAAAGACAGTGCCTGCCTTCAAGGAGTTTAAAATCTAACCTGGGGAAGACATCAAACAAAAGGAAGCTAAAAGGCTGAGATGGAAGGAGAAAGTACCTGGCTTGGAGGCAAGATGGAGAAGTCCAAAAGCCGTGTATCTGGTGAGAAGTGGGGTGAAGACTGAACTGGGCCACCCTCTTTTAAATGGATGTTTTAGAACTCATGGCTCTTTTTTCCAGTTGAAATGTCCAAACAGAGGCAGAGGATATTAATGAGATGTGAGTACAAAGCCTAATTCCAACCTTCAAGATAATAAGATTTCACAATAATGACTTACAAAAGTTAGATAAGACATGATCCTTGCTTTTCTGGAGCTTACAGCTTAATCTGTGCAAAAATTATGCATAATACAAAATGAAAATGAAGATTTCCCAGAGAAAGTAGCACAACAGTTGTTCTTTAAAAAAATAGGTAATAATAATAATAGATGAACCAGGAAAGGAGAAGCCATGGCTAGATACAGGTCTATAACTAGGGTGGAACAACTGGAACTTTGGTCCAGTGAACGAAAATCTAGAGGGCTCAAAAATTTAAAAGATTATAAAATTTTAAAAATCTACTGAGCATATTTTGGTAGCATTTTCATCTTTCAATATGATGGTGACTAGTTATAAAGAATAATTACTTAGATAAGGAAGCTACCAGATGGTGAACATCCATCTACCACCCTCGTCCCATGTGGCTGCACATCAGGGAAATACTCTTTGGGGCTGGCAGTCATTCCGTTAATTGTCTAGTAATGTCCATGAATCTGTTTCTCTCCTCCCAAGGTTGGTCTTGGGATTCTCCCTCTACAATAGTTGATTTCAGAACAAAGCGCCATTTCTTACTACTTACCCTGGATACCAAAATTTCTTTGTGTGTACAATACTGAAGAATTTAAATCCTAAAGAGTGCTAGATTTGTAGCCTGACAATGGGGATTCAGACCAGTTTCCCCTCCTCTTAACTATAGACAATTCACTAAAACTCTCTTGGTCTCAGTTTACTCCTCTGTAAAATGGGGAGATTGGACTTTAAAATCCCTTCCAGCTATAAATCTACAATCCTATGATTCTATCACTATAGTGTTTATTCTACTCACTGTGTCTATTGTCACACAAATACCTCCTAAGCAAATGAGAAGACCAGTAAGACAAACTTACTCACTTTGTTCATAAAACTATCCCTTTTAAAACTAGGCATATCTCTTGTTAAAGCCTTACAAGATGAAAAACAAACAAAAAACAAACCTTAGCCTTGGTACATCATTAGTTTTTATTTTATTTTAAATTAATGAAGCATTTTAATTAGATTGCAAATGCCTAAAACGATTCTCCCGAGGGTAGAATCACAGGTTACAGTGAAAAATCGTTCTTTAAATCTTATCTAACCACCTATTTTAACCATCTCACCATCTTTCCTGCCATTGCTCAACTCTTCTCTCCCCACCTAGAATCCTGCCTTCCAACTGGATTTCTTGAAATCTTTCTAATGTCTGGGGCAGTAAATCTACTTAACTTTAAAATTCTCCCCCCCAAGTCATATTGATTGATGAATAAATGAGTGTTACCTACCCTACTACAGGGTATTCCCCAAACTTCTTAATACCATTAGCTTAAAACTGCACTAAGAAATTTATTGGCAGCCCTGTATCTCTAGCAGTCCTCAGACTTGTCCACATTTCATATCCCATACATCCCTGCTCCCAACCTCCACTTCCCTGATCTAGGCAGAATAATCAAATCATTGTCTTCTTTGATTCTGGCCAGAGCCTGTCAAATGGCTGCCATGGGTATGAATTTACCAAAACTGTGATTTTCTGAACCAAAGTTCCTTTTTCTGGTCACCACTTTCTTTATATGTATTGTCTACTATTGAATGCTTTTAGAGAGCAGAGTCTGTTTCACTTCTATATTTGTATTCCTGGAAACCCTTAACATGGAGTGTTCCACATAAATTAAGTTCTTAATAAATACTTTTTCATACTTTCATTTGATCTTAGAGCTTGATCATTGAAAAATCATAGAATTTCAGGGATTAGTATCCTTTTGGTGATCATGGACTTACAATTAATTTGTTGTTCAGTCATTTTAGTCACGTCTGACTCTGTGACTCCATTTGGGATTTTCTTAGCAAAGATACTGCAGTGGTTTGCCATTTTCTTATCCAGCTCATTTTACAGATGAGGAAATTGAGGCAAACAAGTAACTTGCTCAGGGTCACACAGCTAGTTATTGTCTGAGGCCACATTTGGACTCATCTCCCTGATTCCAGGCCCACCACTGTATGCACTGTGCCACTTAGCTGTCGCTTTACAATTAATGATGACCTTAAAAATCATTCAGTTGAACCCCTTCCCTTTTCTAGACCAGGAAACTGAGGGGATATATGACTTGGTCACAGACGTGCTGAATTAGTGACAGAATTTGGACCTGTAGGACCCAGATCCGTTGACAGTTCCCTCAATCTGATCATTTTATCAGGCTATTGAAATTCCAGTAGGATATACCAAGCAAAGAGACCGTATTTATTTTAAAGCTATGAGAGGAATCTCTTCTTTCTAATGTGTTTTCAAACTAGGTTCAGCTCAAATTTGTTAAAATTTCCAAGAAAGAGTGAACCGAAGAGGAAAGTGGAAGATATTTTGGAATATTTAAATCTTGTAAACCAGGCAAGTTTAAAAATTTTAATGTGCTTTTGTTATTTTCTGGGAGAGCTTCATTTCAAGACCTAGAGCACTGATTTTGCAGAACATCTTGAATTACATAAGAGAACTGGGTTTTGTGACCTGAATTCCAAGCTGAATGCCATAAATGGACTCCATTTTCAACTTTGAAATGTGCTTTAGTAATGAATCAGAGAGTAATTGATAGAATAACAGCCCTATGCCACAGTCACAAGAACAGCAGTCAAGGGGAATGAGGATCTTATCAGTAGATTAGTGACTTTCTGATATGAAGTGTTCAAATTTTCATCTCCTTATAAATTAAGAAATACTAGAATGAAATGACCAGATGTTCAGTTTCCTTTCTGGAATTTCAAATCCAGCATATGTGTGTGGGCAGGCCTACAGTGGGACTAGTTCTCCAAATCATATAGACTTGTCATCATGAAACGTGTGCTTTCTCCCTCCACTGTCATCAGGGCTTCATTTATTATCCATAATGCTCACATTTTAACACGTAGCATTAGGATTCCTAGAGCTTATACACATTTCAAGAGAGGTTTGAGTGAAAGTGGTAGAAGTCCATAACTTTTTTAAATGTTTCCTTAAGTCTGGGTTTGGGATGAGTAGCCAGAAGGGGAGAAAAAACACCTAACAAAAATCTTTGGAAACCAACCACAGTAATCCAGAGAACACTCTTCAGTAGACTCTTGAACAGATAGTTTCTTTACAGTTGATATCAACTTTCAGGGGAAGTCAAAATTCTAGACTATAATACTTGGAGATTTGAATTTAGAGAACACAAGTACCTTGTTTTAAACATGTCTGATCACTGTCTTTGGTCTATTATGAGACTCTGGTATCTTCTTAAGCCTATGACTTCCTTACTATTCAATAGCTCTGAACGAGGAGGGGGAAATGTAGCATTTCTAAGTGCTGAGACAATTATATTGTTCTGATGGGGAATAATTCCTCTGCATAGAAAAACACAGTTGGCTGAAAAGCTCACCCAAACTACATGACTGTATTAGGAAATGTATGTAAGGACAATTACAATAATATGCTTGTAACCTTTTTTTCTTCAGTGTTTAGAAATAGCTGCTGCTCAAAAATATAGTCCATGTTACTGGGTAATAATAGCGGCAATCACCGCCCCAAAAGCATCTTTGATCACTTGTTGCTTTTTATTTCTAACATTCTTCTGACTTTCAAATGGCCAAACTTTTTTTTCAAATTTTGTCAAAAGGAAAAAAAAAAAACAAAACATAAGCACACTGTTCCCTGGCTGAGAAGTCAGATTCTTGGCAGCTAACATAACAAAACAGCAACAACAACAACAAAAAGACTAAAAAATCACATTGTATTGGTGAACACGGCATCATATTAGGATAACAGATTTCTTCTTTTAGACAGTAATTCACTAATGGAACCATGTCCTTA
The DNA here is from genome assembly GCF_028372415.1 of Notamacropus eugenii. NCBI lineage: Eukaryota > Metazoa > Chordata > Mammalia > Diprotodontia > Macropodidae > Notamacropus > Notamacropus eugenii. Next base: position 269,652,922 of record NC_092876.1, read on the forward strand.
ATAGGACATGAACTGACTTTTCTTGGCTTGTGTCTGCATATTCATGAATAGTTTATGACTTTCTCATTTTAAAAAGAGACACCTGCAGTCAAGATGAAGTTCATCTGAAGGGTGAGGATGTGGATACCTATGTGACACTGGGGAAAGATTTGGGAAGGGAAGTAATACACAATGAAACAACCATTTCCCAAGCCCATTATATCCCTGAAATTGAAGCATTAGAGATTCATTCCTTTAGGTTATGGTTGTGTTTCTCAGAGATTTCTGTCAAAATGTTATACAAATATCTTTGTATAGTTTGAGCTATCAGAAGACATAGTACACTTTTGGGGAGCAGGTGGGAAATAGAGTGAATAGTGAGAGAGACGGGGGAAAAAGAAAGAAAAAGCATTAATAAACTATCCCAATGGCATGTTTTGAGGACTGTCCCCCACATGTAGCACAGGGGTATCACTGTGTGACTCAATGAGAGACAGAACAGAAATATTTAGCTTCTTCTCTCTTCACCCTTCTCCACGGGAGACTTTATATCCTACCAGGAGGGGAAGCCAGAGGTAAAGGGCAAAGGCATGGCCACTCTGCTCTCCTGAAAGAGGAGATATTAGGCTAGAATTAAATCTATGTGACCTTTTAAATATTACTATTCTAGGTAGAGGAGAGGAACCTGAGGTCCTGAGGCCACATGTGGCCCTCTAGGTCCTCAAGTTTGGTCCTTTGACTGAATTCATGTTTAATCAAAGGGTGACACTTGAGGACCTAGAGAGCCACATGTGGCCTTGAGGCTGCAGGATATCCAACCCTGGTAGAGAATGTGGTTTTCAGATTCATTTTAATTTCTAATCAGTGTTTCATTCACTGAGAGAACAAAGATCAAAATTTTACAGCTAAGGTTTGACCCCCTTTCCCACCAAATAATCAGTTGCACAATAAACACGCATAGCAATTAACATTTATCCATGTCAATAGAAAGTATACACAAGAGAATGTATATCAGACAAGATAGAGTGAAGGAGCTCTCCCATTGGCAGTGAGGTAAAAAGAAACAACTCAAAAGAGAGAGAGAGAGAGAGAGAGAGAGAGAGAGAGAGTTACTTCTAGATCTCACCCAGGGATAATTTCCCTGAAGTCATTAATGCAGCAATTTTTTCTCTCTTAAAACTGGAATCCAGGAGTGGTCAAAGGGACTACAGAAGCTCAAACTCCTGCAGATGTGGAGCACTGATCTCCACCAATAAGGAGAGACATGCATCTATGGGCTTTGAGACTAGGGTTGCATATACGTAAGAAAATAAAGTTCAGAAGGGAATATAAGTGGAGAAATTTTGTTATTGTCCTATTCAATTTAGCAAAAACTTTAAAAATAACACATTGAATATAACTGAAATTCATGACCTCATATATATTCTACCTTTTTTTTTTGCTTGTCTACTGAAAAGCTTATGTTTGTTAGTTAAGTGCATAATAAAAATAACAAATTAAAAAAGGAATGCAATATGCTAACGAAATTATAGATCATAATGATGATGATGGTTGTCATGATGATAATTAATGGTATGGAAAGGGCAAGGTAAAATGAGAAGGAATGGGAAGAAAGAAGAATGAAAATGAGGAAAAGAAGGGAGGAAAGAAGAAAATAAAGAAAAAGAAAGAAGGAAAGTCTTTCCTATGATCTTTCCTATTTCTGTTGAGGACTCCACCATCCTCTACATTGCACCACCAGTTGAGAATGGCCATCATCCTTAATTCTCACCTCTCTCTTCCCTCCTCTCCCCCAAGTTCAATCAGTTATGAAGTTTTCTTGATTCTATATTTATATCCTCTCTGGCTTCTCTACTCATATAGTTGTCACCCTAGTTCAGGCTCTCTCACTTCTCACTTTAACTACTATAATCATCTCTTTATTGATTTCCTTGCTTCCATTGTCTATTTCCAATCTATTCTACATGCTTACCAAAATTGTACTCCTGAGACAAAATTTACCAAAGTCATTCCCTACTCCAAACCTACCATTGGGTCACTATTTCCTACGGGATAAAATACAAATTCCTTAGCCACTTCAAGCATTTCCTAGAGAGGAATAGTCAGAATAGTGAAAGGACTTGAATCCTTGCCATATAAAGAAGAAAGAATTGAGGGTGCCAGCCTATAGAAAAGAAGAATCTGAGGAAACAAGATAACAATAACTGTGTTCAGCTGTGCTAAGGACACGTTGAGGAAGAGGGATTCAATTTGTTCTGTCCAGCCCCTGAGGACAGAATCAGGAACAATGAGTTGGAGTGCAAAGAAGTAATTTAGTCTTGATGTCGGGAAAACAAAACAAATAAACACACACACCTTCAAGACTGTTTGAGTCATCCAGAAGTAGAATAGATGGTCTTGAGAGGTGGTGAGTTTCTCCTCCTTGGAGATCTTCAAGTAGAGTTTGGAAAACTACTTGTTGGTAATGTTACAGCAGGAGTAACTTTGTGTCTTGTTTCGACTTTGAGTCTGCAGAGGTCCCTTCTAATTCTTAAATCTCTGTGGTTCTGGGAAGTTAGAGAAGGAAAGTGATGACAGTGGTGGGAAGGGCAAAAGGGCTGGTGTGCTTTGGTCATGGTCGTGAAGGGGATTAAGAACAAATTTTACCTACTTTCCAATTTTACCCATAATAAGTGCTGAATCTGAGGAGAGGTTAGAACAATTTCTCATATTTCAACATCTATTAGTGGCCAATTGTGTCACCAGCAGATCAGAGCACATAGAAACTAAAGAGCTAAGAGTAGAGACTTAGTAGTGAAGTTCCTTTAGCTATAATTCTCCCTTAATTCTGAAGGACCTTCTTCCAAATTGGGAGCTTCTTGAGGAAGAAGCTGCAGTATTATGTGTGTAAGAGTACCTGCTCCTCCCTCTTTTTAAGTAAACTTAATCAATGAAAATCCAGATACACATACACAGGTTCAGAATAAAATAGTGAATAATCATTTATTTGCAAAAGGATTCACTGTAGGACTATGTCATAAAGTTTGGCTGGGGGTGGGGTGGGGGGAGAGGCAGCATGCTGGGTTAGAAACCTAAGTCAGAGGATTTAGATCCAAATCCTCACTCTGTGATTTATTGTCTTAGTAACTTACGACAGGTCATGTTCCCTTTCTGGATGTCAGTTTCCTCATATGTAAAATGAAGGGGATTGAGCTACGTGAGATACAAAGATTATGTTTCCACACAGATGAAGGAAAAGGGATTTTTCTTTCATGTTTTTCTTCAAAAAACAACAACAATTCTCAAAATAAGGGGAAATACAGGAAACCAATCACCAGAAACCAGTCTCAACCAGGTTTGAGGTTAGGACTGGGTAAGTAGGTCAGCTAGGCTTCAAGCACACAAGCTTAATTGCTTCATGAATGTTAACCTCTTCTCCCTGGGAAGAGCTAAAGATCATTTACATAAACAGGCAATCTATGGTGAGGGAGGGGCAACATATGAAGGGGGTACCTCAAAGTACTCAGCCAATGAGGAAATGAGGGAGGGATTTTGCATTTTGGGACAAGTGATAAATTAGCTTGCTCTTCCCTGCCTAGGCTGCAACACACCAGCTTCTTGCAAGGATCTAAAATAAATAAGTCTGCCTCATCTACCTCAGGAATCTGTTTTTCCTTTGGAAATTTTATACCTAACAGCTAGATCAGGGGTTGGCATCTACAATTCATGGCCAATCAACCACAATATTTTGGTACAGTCTCTGAACTAAAACATTTTAGTGCTCATAGAATGTACAAAAATAGACAACAGGTCAGATTTAGCCTGTGCCTCAGTTTACTCTTTCCTGAGCTCATTGATCTCTAAGATCTCTCCTAGCTTTAGAGTTATGACCCTTTAAATAGCAATCACAACCTTCTCATTGAAAATGGGATTTCATTTGCAGAAGTTTGATTTTTACGCACAATCTTTCAGGAATAAAATCTCCATTCAAAACGTTTATTGAGGAGGACATCTATAATGCATATTGAGAGAAAAAATATATTGGTACTCACTGTGCAAAATGAGACCACACTTTGACAAATCTGTTTGCCCACTCTCAATTGCTTTTCCCACCACCTCTCCCTAGATGTTTAAATAGAGTTATCCTATGTAATCCAAGGTCCAATAAGTCTTTTCTTTGAAATAAATTACATTCAATAGCCAATTTACTTAAGTCACTAGTACTTTCCTCCTTGGTATTTTTTTATTAGATTATAATCCTGTTTTCTTATGGGTATTTGTACAATCAGACAGAACTATAGAATGAGTTTTAAAACAATGTCTGAAGACTTTTTCTGTAGGAAGAATCTCCTCACCAGGTTATGATAAGAAATTGTGAAATGAGGCCATGCATTCAGGATGTAGTAACCAAGTTTGGAATCTCATGGTTGCGTATTATCTATCTAATTTGTACTTTTAAATCAAAGCCCTTGTCCAACACATGCTACCAATAACCTCTGCTAATAAAACATGAGCTCAAAAAATGAAGATTAAACATAAAACTGGGTTATGCATACTTTTTTGAAGAGCCAGTTGTTAAACCTTTACTCTAACCTCAGTGTATAAAACTTTAAAAAGACCTCGTGTTTTTCTCACAAATAATGACTATCGAACACAGAATCAAGGAGCTAAAATGTACCTCAAAGGTCATCCTATCATCTTGTATCTGAACAAGATCCCTTGTATGAAGTTGCAAGCACACAATCAAGGATACCTGCTCATTCAAGGTCCTCAAGCAGAACATGGACACCTCCTTTCAGATCGTTCTTTTTGAAAGCTTTCCTTTATATCAGATTAAATAAGCCTTTCTGGACCTTAGGGTTGGAGTTTTACCATTGGACAGGATGCCATTTAGTTACATATAGATATTGATATTACATGTATAATTTAGTTTATATTATATATAATATATCTTTAGCTTTATATGTGTGTAGGTGTATATGTTTATATTTATATATGCATATATAAATATATGTATATACAGCACAATGCATATAAATTTATGTGTTTGTGTTGGAATCTGTTATATATATACATTATATTGTAGGTTTGTTTATATTATATGGTATAGTTAAAAATTGTTATAGAACCCTTACATGCTCTAAAATATAAGATTTTCAGATAAGAAATGCATTAAAAACAATGTTGTATTATGTTGCAGTAACATCAGGTCAGGCTACCAAGGGAAGATCATTCTCCACTGGCTCCCTCTTTACCCTGTAGGGAAGTGGGATTCTCGAGTTAACCTAAAAGTTTGGTTCTGGAACTGGGCATTTAAAAATAGGTCCAAATCTGATGACATTGAATAGACATGGGCCCACCTTGGAGAGAATGCCTTTCCTTAGGGAAGCACCACAGATACATTCAGCCCCTCTGATCATGGTATTCATCCTGCTCTAGGCCCCCAAACCCACTAAGCTTTATCTTGATGTCTTTGTTTGGTCACAGCATCCCATTATGCACCTAGGATACAGAGATGTGGATTAGGGATGACTTTCACATTTGTGAATTCTGCATCCCAACATTCTCCGACTAATAGGAGTACTGAAGTACACATATTTTTCACTGCCCTCTAAAATTCTATTTCAAGTCCCTTAAAGTTGGCCTGGTTCCCAAATTCCTATCAATTTTCTTCTTAGATACTAGTTCCTTTATTTCCTCAAATCAAGCTGCCGTGCAAACCATCTCTGCTCTAACATAAAACAATAAATGGTTGATTTTCAGAAAAAGAATCTGCTAGCATGAGTTGGGGCTCCCTTTGAACCATTTTAGGCCTTCACAGCCTAGAGGAGTGATCTATGCCACTCATTTGTCAGCTATTATCTTTATAAAGTATCTGCACTAACATCGGTTTGCCTTTTCTCCTGAGACTGAGTTGGAAATGTCTTTACATTACAATACTAATAAGAGAATAAATGTTTCTGGGCAATGCCTATTTGTTAGACATGGTGCTTTATTTTGTAGCTATTATAAGGAGGATCTCCAGGAGGCTGGCTGGAGAGGGAGAAGAAGAGGAGTTTTACATGAAAGAAAAACAAATTAAGGGTCATGTTAAGTATTAAAAAAAAAAAAATAAAACTTTTCCAGCATGTCCTCTTCATGTTACGAAATGGAGTTGTGGTTTCCCCCGCTTCAAATGAATTTCATTTTTAATGAGTCTGGCTAGAAGAGTTGAATGCTTTTGGCTAGGTCAGCTTGAACTTGTGGCTTCTTTTAGCCATTGGGGCCTACACCTCAGAGAGTTTTGAGTTTTTACTGGAAGTTTAAAATGTGTGGACTGAATGGGATAAAGGGTAGCAGAAGGGTGTGTGTGTGTGTGTGTGTGTGTGTGTGTGTGTGTGTGTGTGTGTGTGTGTGTGTGTGTGTGTGTGTCTGTGTCTGTGTGTGTGTGTCTGTGTGTGTCTGTGTGTTTGTGTGTCTGTGTGTGTGTCTGTGTGTGTGTATGCCCGTGTGCAGCTCTGGTGTTTTGTTTGGTTTTTTTGCTTGGCTGGTTTTGTCAACAATGATTACAGGACAAATTTGGGGCTTTAAATGGATAAATCAATCTGACAAAATTGCCACCCCCTCAAGTAGCTGGAGCAGAATTGAGGAGGTAAGAATAAAAAGCTTTCTTTCTTCTTTTTCTTTTTTTTTTTTCATTTCCCTTCAAGCAAACCCCAAAAGACACAGGACAGGGAGAAAATGATTTGTAACCTAAGAAAAAGAACAGAAGGTAATTGGCCAGACCTAAGGTTCAAGTATCATTTTTAAAGCATTGAACTCCCTGAGAGTTTTTTTTTTTTTTTTCTCTCTGAGGTTACAGAGAAGAGCCTCTGTGGTTCAGGCGAAAGTATAATGGATCTGCATTCAGAAAATATGGGTTCAAGACTTGGCAGTGTCACTGACTTCTTGGGTGACACAGGACAGCTGCATGTCCTTTCTCTATGCCCCAGTTGCTTCATCAGAAAAGTGAAAGGTTTGGATTGGACGACCTGTAAGATCCCTTTGACCTGAAATCTTATTAACTGTGTATTAACTTATAAGGTATTACCTTATAAGAAGTTAACTTTTATCATAAAGGTCGTTTCTGAACGTGAACAAAAAGTGTCATTTTTTTGGAAACATCCATGATTTAGAAATCAAAAGCAAAGATCCTTGACTATGAACAGATATGTGGTTTCAAAGAGGAAGTAGAGTTTGAACACAACTTTAAAGAATAATTAGGATTTTAGAAGACAGAAGGATGGAGGTGGTAGGGGTGGAGAAGGACATACCACAGGCATCAAGGTTGATATAAGGAAAGCCATGAAGGTGAGAAAACAAAAGGCCTGTCAAGTACATAGCACTTAGTTCAGTTTAACTGAATTAGAGAAATAAACAGCTAGCTATTATGTGATTTAAGGCTAGAAAATTAGGATAAATAGATTATGGAGGGCCTTGAATGCCAGACTGACAATAACTGTTATTTCCTAAACAGTAGAGGACAATTGAAAAGTATTAAGTAGAGATTTCCAGGTCACAGGATCAACACTATGCAGGACAAAACATATTCTCTCAGTTTTATTATCTCTCAAAACTCCCCCAAACAAAAATTATGTACAAAAGGTAAAGTAATTGCAGCTGTCTCCACAGGCTAAAACACCAAGAACCAAAACAAGGTAACAACCTCATAGGTTAATAGCAGAGAAATAGAATACCTAATCCCTAATGTGCTTACTCAGTAGTCCCTTCTCCAATAGCTACCATGTTGGGGTCTGGCTGCACAAAGGAACCCACAGCTTGTCCTCTGGGATCCATTCAGTATTTCCTTGCTTTTGCTGAATTCTCTGCCCACACATCCTTGTCCCTACTATCACCCTACCATTCTGTGGCAACAAGCTGCAGTACTCAGCTCTGCCTTCCTTCCTCTCCCCAGGAAAAGGAAGCATAGGAAAGTGGATGCTTACTCTGCCTATAGTGTCAGCACACACATTTTATTGCAACAGGACTCATCCAGAGAACTAAAGAACTGGATGAACTAGGTCAAGGATCCAGTGTATAAAATATGATTCTACCAGGCACAAAGAAAAAAAAAGGACTAACATCCAGTTGTATTCAGTTCTGTCCCCAGAAGTCAGTTGGGACAGCAACTGAGACTGGTGAAAAGTAAGTCCCCAGCATCTGAAGAGATTGAGATAGCTTTGAGGTTCAAACCTTAGGGAATCCTCCATCAGAGGGGAAGGAATCAGTGAATGAAAGGAAAAGATAAGAAAAAAAGAATGAAATTTCCAAAGATCTCAGGACAAATGAAAATCAGATAAGTAGATAAATCAAGAAGGAAGAGAACATATCCTCCACAACATCTAAATATATCAAGATAACCATGAATAACTATTGCAAGATAAAGGAAAACAAATCTATACCTAATGAAACGGAGTAAAACTTGTGAATTCCCAAGAGACATGGAACCACAGCAGAATTTTCCTGCATAGCTTGAGAGAAATAAGGATCATAAAAGCAAAATATGTGGTCTTAATGGCAGAAAAAATTGGCAAAATGGGGGAAAAATCTTGAATCCGCAATGCCAAGTCTCTCCAAAGATACAAAAGATATAATAACTAATTAGTAATACAAATACATGAAAGTGAATGATATTCTGGAAGAGGAGAAGCAAAAGGCAATAACATAAAAGAATCCATGATCTCCATATAAGAAAAATCTATTCTCAAAGATAGCACATGCAGAGACAAAATGAAAATTTCAGCTTTCCCAGAAAAAAAATACAATTCAAAAAAATCTAGGAAAGAAAAACACACACAAAAAAACTTCCTAGAACTTCTAAAGATACCTGCCAACTGAAAAAAATCCATATATGACTTCCAGAAGGAAAAAAAAATCCTATATTGCAAGTCTAAGACATATAGTGGTTAAGTTTAACAATTCCAGTATCAAACAACAAACCACACATGATATGAATCCAAAAAAGCAGTCATTGTAAGCATGCTAAAAGAAAACAAAAAATCTTAGCAAAAAAAGGGATAAACAAGGAAACTACATTATGCTAAAAAAACAATAAGCATAGCGATATTAAACCCCTATGCTCCTAATTCCTTAGCAGATAAATTCATAAAGGAAAAAATAACTAAATTAAAAGACATAGAGAATAATACAATTCTGGAAGTGATAACCCTGAAGGTGTAGTTTCTGATTTAGAGACAGACATCCTGGAGAAGGAAGTCAAGTGGATCTTAAGAAGCATCGCTAGCAGTAAACCCAGTGGAGGTAACAATTCTAGCTGAACTATTTAAAACCCTAAAGGATGATGCTTTAATGCGCTATGCTCATTATACCCACAAATTTGGAAAACTCAGCAGTGACCACTGGATTAGAAAAGATTAGTTTACACCCCATCCTTAAGAAGAGCAATGCAAAAGAATGTTTAAATGACCAAGCAATTGTGCTCATTTCATATGCCAGCAAGGTTATGCTTAAGATTCTGCAAGCCAGGCTCCATCAACATGTGAACAAAGAATTACCAGAAAAGCAGGCTGGCTTTTGAAGAAGCAGAGGAACTAGAGACCAAATTACCAACATTCACTGAATTATGGAGAAAGCAAAGGAGTTTCAGAAGAAAAAACATTTATTTCTGTTTCATTTACTACAGCCTTTGACTGGGTGTATAAAACCAAATGTGGCAAGTCCTCAAAGAAAAAAGAAGATCAGATCATCTTATTTCTTTCCTGAGGAACTTGTATTGGTTCAAGAAGCAAAAGTTAGAACTAAACATGGAACAACTGACTGGTTCAAGATTGGTGAATGAGTATGATAAGGTTGTATGTTGTCACCTTATTTATTTAATTTATATGAAGAGCACAATATGCAAAATTCCAGGCTGAATGAATCAAAAGTGAAAATTAAGGTTGCCTGGAGAAATAACAATTTTACATATGCAAATGATGGCAGAAAGTGAAGAATTAAGACTCTTCTTGGTGAAGGTGAAAGAGGAAAGTACAAAAGCTTGCTTGAAGTTTAACATAAAAACTAACAACAACTAAGATCATGGCAACTGGTCCTATCACTTCCTGGGAAATAAAGGGAAAAGAAATGGAAGGAGTGTCAGATTTTATTTTCTTGGGCTCAAAGATCACTTCATACGGCAACTGTAACCATGAAATTATTACACTTTCTCCTTGGAAGAAAAGCTATGAGAAATCTGGACAGCATACTAAAAAGTAGAAGCATTGCCTTGACAACAATGGTCCATATAGTTAAAGCTGTTGTTTTTCCACTAGTGAAATACAACTGAGAATTGGGCTATAAGGAAAACTGCACACCACAGACTTGATGCTTTTGAATTGTGGTGCTAGGGATGTTTGAGAGTCCATCGAACAGCAAGGAAGTCAGATCAGTAAATACTCAAAGAAATTAGTTTGGGTTATTCACTGGAAGGGCAAATACTTAAGCTGAAGGTTAAATATTTTGGCCAAATAATGAGAAGACAAGACATATCAGAAAAGAATCTGATTTGAGGAAAGACTGAAGGCAAAAGGAAAAAGGAATTACAGAGGATGAGACAGATATATAATGTCCTGAAAACAATGAACATGAACTTGAAAAGATTTCAAGACAGAGTGGAAGATAGAAGAGTCGGAAGTGCTATGGTTCATGGAGTCATAAAGAGTTGGACACAACTGAACAAACGAACAATAACCAAAATAAATAAACAAAAGGGAAAATATAAAACTGAACAAATTTCTGATAAAACTAGAGATAAAGCATCCTCTGCAATAAAGATACATTAGAAGCTTCCTCATTAAAAACGGAGTAAAACAAGGATGATCACTATCCCTACTATTTTAATATAGATTCACAAATGTAAAATCATGCAAAAGATGAGAAAAAAATTAAAGATATCAAGCCAGACAAAGAAGCTATAAAACTATTGAAATTTGTTAATGCCATGATGATTTACTTAGAAAAATCCAACGGAATCAGCAAATATCCCAAAGACATCATGGGATTCAATTAATATCTTCAGCAAACTTGCAGGCTGCAAAATAAAATATCAAAAATCGACAAGAATTCTCCACAATAATGAGAAAATCTAAGAAGCAGTACTAGAAAGGAAAGAGAGTAAAGAAGAGACTACCAAAAGCCATTCACCCATACATAAATAATTAAAGAACAAAAACAAAGAGTTCTCAAAAAATCACATTTTTAATTACTATAGGAGGGAAAGTTAGGTGGCATCGTGAATAATAGAATGCTACTCTTTCAGTCAGAAAGTCTCATCCTTGTGAGTTCAAATCTAGCTTCAGGTACTGTGTGTCCTTCCCAAGTAACTTAAACTTATTTTCCTCAGTTTTCCCATCTGTAAAATGAACTGGAGAAGGAAATGGTGAACTACTACAGTATCTTTGCAAAGAAAACCCCCAAATAGGGTCACAAAGAGTCAGTCATCACTCAAGCAATTGAACAACAATAAAAACTATGGGAACTAAATTCTCAAGTCACTAATAAATAAACAAAGGCAAATGAAATAACGCTGATCTTACATTCAGAAAATTAGTAAAAATAATAAAAGATGGAAATATTCAATTTTGAGGGGTTAAGGGAAGTCAGGCACAGTACCTCATTATTGGTAGAGCTGTGAATAAGTACAACCATTTTGTAAAATATTTAAGAATTTTGTAAAGAAAATGACTAAAATATCACTATCTTTTCCACTACAAGAATCATACTTTAAGGAGGCTGATATAAGAAGAAAATCCCAATCTTTCTCAAAATATTTATTAGCAAAGAATTAAAAACAGAGAAGATACAAAGCATTTAGCTGAGGAATTGCTTTTAAAAATGTGTTTTATGAGTGTAATTGAGTAGTATTGTACTGTACATAGCCTTAGAGGTCATTTAACCTTGTATTTTGCAGATAATAACCCTGAAGCTTAGGACAATTTGCTTAGTGGCTCAAAGACATTCTTCATAATTGAAGAGGTGGGAGTAGAGAAAGGTCTCATTATACTTTCTCTTCTATAAATCTTATGACTTTTTCCTTTCCCTATGCCTCACTGCCTCAGTTTCTCCCTTTGCATGGCCCTCTATGTATATTCAATATCTGTTAGCATGAATACAGTGTTTTGCTTGACCAAATATCCTGGTGAATTGAAAAATACTTATGACACACATAAAAACTACATGCAATACCAAATTATAAAAAGACTGTATGGGATATCAAATTGTAAAAAACTATGAATATCAAGCACATAAAATACATAGCACTAAGGTTCTGAGTTCATTTTTGTTTTGTTTATTTATCATATAGCACTTATAGGGTTTAGGGCTTATCACAACTTTAACTACAATTTCATTATACTTGTGCTGAAATCCTAGGATATTAATCCAGTTCTCATATAATCTTGTAGTTTTAGTAATGTAGATATCAAGACTTCATTAATTGTGAACACTCCACTCAATAGGAGATGAGTTAGCCAAATACATCTAAATGGATAATGAGAATGCCTTAAAATTATAGAAATGAAAGACTCATTTCTTACCAGGCAATAACCTTATTAAGTCATTCCATGGACTCATTTAAAAAATTGTTATTCTTAATATTAATCATGTGTATATATCTCACTTCATGTTTTTCATTTTCTCAATCTTTACCCTATTCATAAGCAAATATGTAGATTCATGTTTTCCAATTTTACTCAAAAATATATTGCCAAGTACTGAAGTCATTATGTGATAAAGATATAGTTTCAAACCAAATGACTTCAAGAAATCTCTCAGGGAATTTTTCATGGATGAGATGCCCAATTGTAGGTTAGACTATGGTAGTCATGTAGATTGAGAATTGGTTGAATGTCAGGAACCAAAGATCATTCAATATTAATAGCTCAGTCTTGTCTGGAAAGATGATTTCTACTAGTATCCATGAGTGGTACCCCAAAATATGTTCAAATGTCATGCTATTTAACAATTTCATCAGTAACACATAAATGCATAAATGCCATGTCCATCAAATTTGCAGATGCTGCAGTTGACAGACGTAGCTAATTTATTATGTGACAAACTAACTAAATGATCTCAAGTGGCTACAGTTTGGGGATAAATAAAATAAGCTAAAGTTCAATAGAGAAAGATATGGATAATGTTTATCTGAACAAGATGGGGGTGGGAGGTTAGTAGACTGTAAATGTGCCTCAATAGTGCAATACTTCAGATTTAAAAAAAGCTAATTGATCATATGTTTTTAGACAATATGTGAAGTATTATATTCAGTTGTTGACATCATATTTTAGGAAGGATTTTTGATAAGCTATAAATTTTCCAAAGGATGTTGATAAAAATGGTAAAGGATCTTGATACCATACAATTTGAGGACTGGATGAAGAACTCATTCTCTTTCCCTCTCCTTTACAAATGAGAAAATTGAAGTTAACAGAGGAAATTGAGGAGAGTTTAATTGATATGCCCATGGTCCTATATTAATCATAAGGACTAAAGAAAGGATTCGACATGTATAAGGACATTGGGGAGTGATACAGAAAAGTTTATAGACATTAAAATGGAAAAATGGAGCTCTATGTTTTAAAATTTGTGTTCAGAAATGAAATTTTCCTGGTTTCCAAATGCCCCTCATATCATACATTCATACTGTAAAGGTGGCATTGCAAATGTGTTTCTCTTTGCTTGCCTTTTTTTTTCTGGAGCACTCATTTCTCCATTATTTATTCCCAAGGATCCCCTTTGGTTTGTTATGCCCAAATATTGTTGTGAAAGGGAAGGAAAGACAATGACTTGCAAGCACACACATTGATTATTAAACCCCATTCAGACAATGCGCAATCAGCAGCAGCTGTAGCACAATGCAGCTCAATGACATTAGTAGCCATCATAACAGGCAGAACATATTTACATTGCTTAGGAAGGAGACTATGATTTTTTTAAATGTGTTCAAAGACCTTGGGGCTTAGTGTGCTAGTAAATGTCAGCTACTACAGTGAGATCTAAAAATATATCTGAAGAAATGAAACAACTTAAAAAATTTTTAAAAAATATTGAAACCTTTCATATAGTCCTCCCATACCCAAATATTTGGAACCGTATAAAATAATATTGAACACACGGTGCCTAGGTTTCCTCACTTTTACTTCTTGCATTCATTGCTTATGTCTTTGCTGCCAGTGAGTTATAAAAGGAGTTCCAGGACCTACAGGACTGAGGTAAAAATCACATGAAGGTCCAGGGTTGGGCATGCAGGGGGCTTCATAACTAACATTAGAGAACTGTAGAAGCATAACTTGTATAATCAATAATTTAAGTACACTCAGGATTGATGGGAATAACAATTCATCCCCAGTCAGAGAGTTATTTGTATTTGGCAATGTTATTGGTACATATAAGAGAAAAAGAGAAAGGCACAATAGGGGGAAGGAAATCTGAAGACAGAACAGGCACTTAGAGTACCAACTTAGCAGGGTCAAGGGAAAATATGTAGGAGGGCAGGATCAAGATTCAGAGACAGAGAACACCTTAGAGCTCACTGAAGTCATAGGCAAGAGGTTGGAATCAAAGTGGCAATCAGAACCCAAATGTAAGACAAATTACAAAATGAAAGAGCTTTGTAATAATAAAATCAAGCTAATTTCATTCACTATAAACATGGTGAACAACCTCACTCAGGTCCCCCTTGCTGATTCTCAATTATTTTGCTATGTTGCCTTTATAGCTCCTGATCTCATTCTGTACAATCACTGCTCCAACCTCCTCCCTTAGCTTTCTCATTTAGTATAAATGTCCTGGCCACATACTCTAGTAAGAGAGAGGTCCACCTACATGAACTCTCTCCTTGTTGGACTGCCTAATTTTTGAGCATCATAACCCATCTTCTCTTTCTTACATCAGATTATAGAAGAAATATTCCTGCTCAGACTCACAGAATTTCAGATGGGAGACACCTCTCAGCAGCCATCTAGTCCAACTCATATACCCCCAAAAGAATCTCTCCCTCTATAGTATGCCCAATAAGTAAATGTTCATCTAGTCTTTGCTAATAGATCTCCAATGAGTAAAAATTCACTACCTATCTAAATACTCCATTTCAATTTTGTACCATTCTAATTGTTAGGAAGTATTTCCCTCTCATTCCAACATCATGACTAAGTTTTCTCCTTTCCAACTTCCACCCATAACTACTGGTTCTGCCCTTAGGATTCACATGGAACAAGCTAATTCTTCTTTCATATGTCTAACCTTGAAAACTTAAAGCTAGTCATCATCCCTTTCCCCCTCCCCCAATTCTTCGCCAAGTCATCTTTTCTTCAGGTTAAACAATCCTTCAATTGATACTCAAATGGCACCAACTCAAAGCCCTTCACTGTTTAGGTTATCTGCTTCTGGTTATTTTCCCCCTTGTTAAGGTCTTCCCCAAACCATGGTGTCTAAAATTGAACATGATACTCTAAATGTGATCTGAACATGGACATAATACATCAAAACTGGAATCTTATTTGTGGAAACCATGTCTGTCTCAATGCAACCTAAGATTGTAGTAGAACTTTATCATTCCATAAATTGATTTCTCTGATCTCACTTATTTCTCTGAGGTTGGGGCTCAAAGTCCCAAGATACATTTTTCCAATGAACCAGTAATATTCTACCTTCTCTGCCTTTCATTTGTGAGATTTACTTAGTTTGAGATTTATTTTTTCAGCAAATTTAATGATTTTATATTTGTCTCTTTAAGTTTGATTCAGTCTGGCATACTAGCCTGTAATTTTTTTTGAATTCTCATTCCATGCATATCTTTGTTTCATCTGAAAATTTGATAAGGATACTAACTATGTCTTTGTCGAAATGATTAGTAAGAATATTAATGGACCAAGGACAGAATCATGGGGTTCTCTATTAGAAGTTTTACTTCAATAGGACATTGAACCATTAATTATTAGTATCTTGGTCCAAGTATTCCAAACTTATCTATCTGCACAATTATCTAAGCCACATCTTTTGATGTTTTTTCCCCACAAGAAAGTTATGAGAAGTTTTATCCAATGCTTTGCTTAAAATTTGGGCAAATTATATCCAGAGTATAATCTAGGATAATATAGAATTGGAGTTCTATTTTTCCAAAGGAAATAAGGTTAGTAGGGCATGACCTGATCTTGATGCTGTTTTATAAATATTCACTGACCATTCCTTCAGTGACTATTTTTGCTTTCAGTTCAGATTTGCAGTTTCATTGAAGTAAGCAACTCCTGGAGAGAAAATCCTTCTACCAATACAGAATGGCAATCATTCTGTTACTTCTGCATTTGTAGCCTTAGAGGCAATGTTGCTTTCAGCATCGAGATAGTAAATGACTGGCATTACATGGCCAATACGTGACAGAGATGGGACATGAACACAGGTCTTAAGTAAGAACCAATCCACTGTGCCCCACTGAAATCAAGAATCAAAGTCAAGTTCACTATCTCACTCTCCCTTCAAATCTCACAAAACGCTTATTTTTTTTTTTACCACTAGTGAACTTTTCTAACTCTAATTCAAACCAACATCTTAGCTATCTATATTGGAATTTATCCCTTCTCATTCCACTCTATTGTGAGTTCCATAAAGAGAAACTTCACCTGGTTTTTAAATCTAAGCCTGGTATCTCCCTCAGAGAATAACACAGGTGTCTGTACACAGCAGGCCTTTGAATGGTTTGTCTTTGTTTATCTACAAAAGACCATGGCCCTGTAGTAAAGGGGAATCATGTGTATGTGTCTGTGTGTGTGTGTGTGTGTGTGTGTGTGTGTATACACACACATAAATAGATGTAGACTCACAGATACATATATATATATACATATATACATATATAGAGAGAGATGTATACACACACTTGCTGGCTTACAATATTTGGTGAAAATTTTAAACATCTCTTTTTTTCTTTGTTCTCCTAGAAACATCTTGATAAAGAATGTCTGATCATGGTATCAAGTGATCTCTGTTTCATAAGTAACCAAATTATGTTCCATAAAGGGGATTCAGCTTTATTTTGGATGTTCCTTGGTTCTATCTTCCATTCAGGTTCCATTCCAGTCAAACCAGTAAGAAATTCTGAGGCCTTGAACAAAAGAACCACCCTGCTGTTCCTAGGTCAGAAGCACAACAGGAATATTTATATGGAATTTCAACATCCTATTACTTATTTCATTTTGTGACAGTGGCTCCCCACAATCCAGCTCCTAAAAATGCTGACCTGTATGTATTCTTAAAATGAGAGTGCAGTAAAACCAATGTTTATAAAAGTATTTCAGCCTTTCCCATAAGAGAACTTTCCTCTGGAGAGAATTTGACACACCCTAATACCCTCAATGTGTTGTAATATCTTGATCTGAGAATCTCTCAAGGGGAGAGATCATCTTTCTACCCTGCTGCTACTAACAAAGTGTTGCAAAAAGCATCCTGACAAGAGCTATTTGATGTTGTCTATATAATACTAAATAAGCTTGGTAACATGAAAACATCAATCAGTTAACTTGTTAAATTATTTCCGTCTAAGTGCTAACCTAGTTGCTGGGTTGGATATTATAAATAAAGTTTCAATAAAATAGACTTGTCAAAATTTCTCTTAACTAATTCTACCTTAAGTCATTACATCATACAAACTGTACAAACTGAACATAGAGACATATGAATTTAGAAGCTGTGGTAAAACATGGCAGCTAAGTGGTACTACTGATAGAGTGCCAGGTATAAATTCTGGAGGAACTGAGTTCAAATCCAGTCTCAGACACTTACTAGCTATGTGACCCTAGGCAAGTCACACAAGCTCTATTTGCCTCCGTTTCCTCATATGTGAAATGGAAATAATAATGGAATCTACCTTCCCAGGGTTGCTGCAAGTAGTGAATGAAATATTGTTTATAGAAAGTACTTAAACAATGCCTGGAATATAGGAGATGCTATATAAACGTCAGTTATTATTAGCAATTGTTGTTGGTGTTAGAATCAGTGATCTCACTGTATAGAACACAAAAGAATCCATAATCATGGGTTTAGCACTTCCATGGGTCGTTTAGGTTGTATTTGTGGCATAGTCATCACGCTGCTCTGGTGGGTCATGAAAACTCACTCTTAAACATAATCTAGCACCTTTTTTTAAAATTCAGGTGAAAGGGCAAGAAATGGCATGATCTAATACACAAAATGAAAGCATTCTGTTTCTCCACATAACACCCAAGTGGCATGACTATTTTTAAATCACTGAGTTGACTTAGTTACTAATGTGCTTATCAGTTCTTTTGGACTCATTCTGAAAAAGTATATAAAAACCCTTGCCTCCTTCTTCCCACGCAGTGCAGATTTAAACCAACAGAACAGAAAAATAAAAAGTTAATTTGTAAATAAATTTTTATTTAGCAATATTAACCTGAAATGTGTGTTGAGAGAGAGAGAGACAGAGAGAGAGAGAGAGAGAGAGAGAGAGAGAGAGAGAGAGAGTGAGATTCTTTCCTTTTAAAGTAATGAACTTTGATCTTGGAGAGTCAACTAAAAAAATGTGAAATAATTTCCAACTCTAGTAAAGTTGCATAAAATAAAGTTATAAACTATCACACAAATCATCAGTATTTCTGTATATTGTCAAAAAAAAAATACCAAGCAGGAAGAGATAGAAAGAGAAATTCCATCTAAAATAACTAGAGACCAATATAAAATACTTGGAGGTCTAGCTGACAAGACACATACAGGAATTATATAAATACAATTACAAAACACTTTGCACACAAATAAAAACACATATGAAATACCTGGAGAAATGTTAATTGTTCACAGATAGTCTGTGCCAACATGATATAAATGTGATTATCTTAATTAATTTACTTATTCAGTAACATACCAAATCACCAAAGAATTACTTTATAGAGCTATAAAAATAATAATAGAACACATGTGGAGGAACCAAAAGTTATAAATATCAATAGCATCAATGATAAAATGCAAAGGAAGGGGTATAGCAGTATCAGATTTCAAATTATACTACAAAGCTATGATAAAAAAATTCAGTATTGGTAAAAAAATTAGAAATAGATTAGAGGAACAGATTAGGTACTAATATACAGAAGTCAATAGCAGTAAACTGGTGTTTGATTAACTCAGAGATCCCAGATATTAGGATATAAATAGTTGAAAAAATTAGGAAGTATGTATAATTTTGATTATATTAAATTAAAAACAATTTAGAACTAGGTCCAAAAATCTATTAAACTGTGCATACCCTTTGACCAGGCAGTATTGCTAATATAAATATATCTATGACTCAAAGAGATCAAAGAAAGATGAAAAAGACCCAGCTGCACAATAATTTGGGGATCAGCTCTTTTTTAAAACTTTTTAATGGTGGCAAAATACATTGGAACTTAAGGGGAAGTTTATCAATTGGGGAATGGCTGAAAAAATTGTATAAATATGACAAAATAATATTGTGCTATAAAAAATGACAAAGGAAATGTTTTTAAAAAACTTGGGATGACTTCTGTGAACTGATGCATAGTGACATTAGCAGAACCAGGAGACAATTTATATAGTAATAGCAATATTTTAAAGGTGGTTAATAGCATCTTGGTATCTTTGATTAACACAATGAACCACCACAATTCCAAAAGGATCATGATGACAAATGCCAGATAGAGAAGTGATCAAATAATCAACAAATTGAAACAAATTTTCTTTCATATTCTTATTTCTTTTCTTTACTTCTTAGATTATTACTAGGACAGAAATTGGTTTTGTATGACTTCATATTGTTATGGGTTTTGCATTTATGACCTTCTCAAGGAGTGGAGGAAAGGGGAGGATTAAAAATGGAAAATAAAATTTAATTTAGAAAAATAAAACAAAATTAATTTCAGAGAATTCTGCAGATACTTATGTTTATTTTATAATACCATTTACTGAGAGGAGTGAAATCTCTTCTTCAATCCTGCTACACTGAGACTATGCCAAGATTGCAAAGAGAGGAAAGCCAAATATGGTAGAACTCATTTGTATTAGGAATTAATGTGAAGATACTTTAGACCCACTTGTACAGTGGTTAAGAAAAAAAGAATAAATTATTATTTCTTTAAATATAATTCTTTAAACTATTATTCCTTTAAATGCAAGAAGTCCAGACTTACCTTGTATGGACTATTTTGGGAAAGAAAAAGGAATTGAGATAATCTAAAATTCTTTTTGGTTGAATATGGGCATATCTGTAGTTCTATGTCTTCATGATATTTAAATAAAATAACAAGCCACATTATGAAGAATTAGAAAATTATCTAGGTAAAGAACTAACTTTGTTTCTAAAAATCATCCTTAACTTTCTTTTTTTTTTTTTTTTAATTTTTTTATTTTTTTAATGTTTAACAATCACTGCCATACAATTGCGATTTTATCCCTCCCCACCCACCCCCCACTACCTCCCTCCCTCCCCACGACTGCATACAATTCTGTATAGATTCTACATATACTTTCCTATTGAGTATATTTTCACTATAGTCATGCTATGTAGTCAGACTAAGATAAATGAAAGAATCCGTATAACAAATCAGAACATGATACACAAACAGATACACATACACAAACATGATCTGCTACATTATGTGAGTGACTTCCATATTTCTCTCTCTGAGTGTGGAAGGCATTTTGCCTTGAGGTCCACCATTGGGATTTTTTTTTTTTTCAGAAGTTCTTGTGTTATTACAAAAATCTAAGTCTACCAGAAAAAACTCTCACACACTGTGGTTGTTGCTGTGCATAAAGTTCTCCTGGTTCTGCTCCTTTCACTCAGCATCAGGTCATATAAGTCCTTCCAGGCCTCTCTGAAGTCTTCTTGTTCATCATTTCTTATGGCACAATAGTACTCCATTACATTCATATACCATAATTTATTCAGCCATTCCCCAATTGATGGACATCCCCTTGACTTCCAGTTTTTGGCAACTACATAGAGTGCTGCTATAAATATTTTTGTACATGTGGGACCCTTTCCCATTTTTATGATCTCTTGGGGATATAGTCCTAGTAGCGATATTGCTGGGTCAAAGGGTATGCACATTTTTGTAGCCCTTTGGGCATAGTTCCAAATTGCTCTCCAGAATGGTTGGATGCGCTCACAGCTCCACCAACAATGAATTAGTGTTCCAACTCTCCCACATCCTCTCCAGCATTTATCATTTTCTTGTTCTGTCATGTTTGCCAATCTTATAGGTGTGATGTGGTACCTCAGAGTTGTTTTGATTTGCATCTCTCTAACCAATAGTGATTTAGAGCATTTTTTCATATGATTATAGATAGCTTTAATTTCTTCCTCTGAAAATTGCCTGTTCATATCCTTTGACCATTTATCAATTGGGGAATGACTTGTATGATTATACATTTGGGTCAGTTCTCTATATATTCTAGAAATGAGGCCTTTATCCCCGAGCTTAGCTGTGAAAATTTTTTCCCAATTTACTACATCCCTCCGGATTTTGGTTGCATTGGGTTTGGTTGTGCAAAAACTTCTCAGTTTAATGTACTCAAAGTTATCCATTTTGCATTTCATAATGCATTCTATCTCTCCTTTAGTAAAGAATTCTTCCCTTCTCCATAGATCTGATAAATACACTATTCCTTGCTTCTCCAGTTTATTCATGGTATCAATCTTTATACCTAAATCATGTACCCATTTGGACTTTATTCTTGTGTACGGTGTCAGGTATGGGTCTATGCCTAATTTCCGCCACACTGTTATCCAGTTTTCCCAGCAATTTTTGTCAAACAATGAGTTCTTATCCCAGAAGCTGGGGTCCTTGGGTTTATCAAACAGAAGGTTGCTATATTCCTTGCCTACTGCATCTTGAGTGCCAAGTCTATTCCACTTGTCTACCTCTCTGTTTCTTAGCCAATACCAAGTGGTTTTGATAATTGCTGCTTTATAGTACAGTTTAAGGTCTGGTAGCGCTAGGCCACCTTCCCAAGCATTTCTTTTCATTAGTCCCTTTGATATTCTGGAGCTTTTGTTTTTCCAAATGAATTTTGATATTATTTTATCCAGCTCTAGAAAGTAATTGTCTGATAGTTTAATTGGTATGGCACTAAATAAGTATATTAATTTGGGTAGAATTGTCATTTTTATTATATTAGCACGGCCTACCCATGAGCAACTAATGTTTTTCCACTTACTTAAATCTGACTTTATTTGTGCAAAAAGTGTCTTGTAATTGTGTTCATATAGTCCCTGGGTTTGTTTTGGCAGGTAGACTCCTAAGTATTTTATACTGTCTACCCTAACTTTAAATGGGATTTCTCTTTCTATCTCTTGCTGTTGAACTTTGTTGCTAATATATAGGAATGCAGAGGATTTGTGTGGGTTTATTTTGTACCCTGCAACTTTGCCAAAGTTGTTTATTAATTCAAGTAATTTTTTACTTGAATCTCTGGGATTCTCTAGGTAAATCATCATATCATCTGCAAAGAGTGATAACTTAGTTTCTTCTTTGGCTATTCTAATTCCTTGAATATCTTTATCTTGTCTAATTGCTACAGCTAACATTTCTAGTACCATATTGAATAATAGTGGTGATAATGGACAACCTTGTTTCACCCCTGATCTTATTGGGAATGCATCTAGCTTATCCCCATTGCATATAATGCTTGCTGAAGGTTTTAGATAGATACTGCTTATTATTTTATGGAAAGTTCCCTTTATTCCTACGTTCTCCAATGTTTTTAGTAGGAATGGATGTTGTATTTTGTCAAAAGCTTTTTCTGCATCTATTGAGATAATCATGTGGTTTTTGTTAGCTTTGTTGTTGATGTGATCGATAATGCTAATAGTTTTCCTAATATTGAACCAGCCCTGTAGTCCTGGTATGAATCCTACCTGATCATAATGTATTAATCTCGTGATAAGATGCTGTATTCGTTTTGCTAAAATCTTATTTAAAATTTTTGCATCTATATTCATTAGGGAAATTGGTCTATAATTTTCTTTCTCTGTTTTGTCTCTTCCTGGTTTGGGTATCAAAACCATATTTGTATCATAGAAAGAATTTGGGAGGACTCCTTCTTCCCCAATTTTCAAGAATAGTGTATGTAGTATTGGAATTAACTGTTCTTTAAATGTTTGATAGAATTCACTTGTGAATCCATCTGGCCCTGGAGATTTTTTCCTAGGGAGTTCATTGATGGCTTGTTCAATTTCTTTTTCTGAGATGGGGTTGTTTAAGTATTCAACTTCCTCTTCTGTTAATCTGGGCAATTTGTATTTTTTAAAATATTCATCCATCTCGTTTAGATTGTCGATTTTGTGGGCATAAAGTTGGGCAAAGTAGTTTCTAATTATTGTTTTAATTTCCTCCTCATTGGAGGTGAGTTCACCCCTTTCATTTTTAATGTTAGTAATTTGGTTTTCTTCTTTCTTTTTTTTGATCAGATTAACCAAAGGTTTATCAATTTTATTAGTTTTTTCATAAAACCAACTATTGGTTTTATTTATTAATTCAATAGTTTTCTTAATTTCAATTTTATTAATCTCTCCTTTGGTTTTCAGTATTTCTAATTTGGTATTTACTTGGGGATTTTCAATTTGTTCTTTTTCTAGCTTTTTCAACTGCAAGCCTAAGTCATTGATCTCCTCTTTCTCTATTTTATTTATGTAAGCATTCAGAGATATAAAACTTCCCCTAATAACTGCTTTTGCAGTGTCCCATAAGTTTTGGTACATTGTCTCACTATTGTCATTCTCTTGAATGAAGTTGTTGATTGTTTCTATGATTTCTTCTTTAACCCAATCCTTCTTTAGAATTAGATTATTTAGTTTCCAATTGATTTTTGGTTTCTCTTTCCATGGCCTTTTATTACATGTAATTTTTAATGCATTATGATCTGAAAAGGATGCATTGATTATCTCTACCTTTCTGCACTGGATTGTGAGATTTTTATGTCCTAGTACATGGTCAATTTTTGTAAATGTTCCATGTATCGCTGAGAAAAAGGTATATTCCTTTCTATTCCCATTTAATTTTCTCCAAAGATCTATCATATCTACCTTATCCAGAGTTTTATTTACCTCCTTAACCTCTTTCTTGTTTATTTTAAGGTTGGATTTATCTAGTTCAGAGAGGGGGAGGTTGAGGTCCCCCACTAGTATAGTTTTGCTATCAATTTCTTCCTTCAACTCCCCCAACCTCTCCTCTAAGAATCTGGATGCTATACCACTTGGAGCATACATGTTTAGTAATGATATTGCTTCATTGTCTATGGTGCCTTTTAGCAGGATATAGTTTCCATCCTTATCCCTTTTGATTAGATCCATTTCTGCTTTTGCTTTGTCTGAGATTAGGATTGCTACTCCTGCCTTTCTTACATGAGCTGAAGCACAATATATTCTGCTCCATCCTTTGACCTTTATCCTATGTGTATCCCCCCGTTTCAAATGTGTTTCTTGTAAGCAGCATATTGTTGGATTATGGCTTTTAATCCATTCTGCTATCCGTCTCCGTTTTATGGGAGAGTTCATCCCATTCACATTCACAGTTATGATTACAATCTGTGTATTTCCCTCCACCCTCTTTCCCACCATTTGTGCTTTTAACTCTCCCGTCTCCCTTCCCCTCCTCAATAGTATTCACTTTTCTCCCCCTCCTCCTGCAGCCTTCCCCTCCTTCTTTTAGCCCCCCTCCCTTTTACTCCCCTTTACTCTTATTGCTTCTTTCCTCCCTTTTAGCCACCCTCCCCTTTCTTCCCCCTTCCCCTCCTACTACCTATAGAGCTAGTTAGGATTATCTACTTAAGATTATTGTTCCCTCCTTTGAACAAATCAGATGAGAGTACCTCTCAAACAATGCTCATCTCCCTCCCCTCCTTCCCTCTACTATAGTTTTGTACTTCTTCATGTGATATAATTTGCCATTTTCTGCTTCCCCCTTTCCACACCTCCTATTACATTCCCTTCTCATACTTAAATCATATTTTTGCCATGACATCATTTACTTTATGCCCATTCCCTCTACATATATCCCTTTTATCATAATAGTTGCACAGTTCTCAAGATTAACAGGTATCATCTTCCCTTACAGGGAGGTAAACAGATTGCCCTAATTGAGTTGCAAGTTTTTGTTTTTGTTTTTTCCCCTCTGTTTACCTTTTTATGATTCTCTGGAGACCTGCATTTGAAGATCAAATTGTCTATTGAGTTCTGGTGTTTTGGTCAGGAAGCTCTGGAAATCCCTTATTTCGTTGAATGACTTTCTCCTTGCCTGAAATGTTATGCTGAACTTTGCTGGGTAGTTGATCCTCGGTTGGAGTCCCAACTCCTTTGCCTTACGGAATATTGGGTTCCAATTCTTTCGATCTTTTAATGTAGAAGCTGCAAGGTCCTGTGTGATCCTGACTGTGTGACCTTGATATTTAAATTGTTTCTTTCTGGCTGCTTGTAGTATTTTCTCCTTCACTTGATAGCTCTGGAATTTGGCAACTATATTTCTTGGGGTTTTGAGTTTGGGATCCCTTTCCGGTGGGGAACGGTGGATTCTTTCGATGACTATTTTGCCCTCTGAGTCTAGTACTTCTGGGCAGTTTTCCTTGATGATTTCCTGGAAGATATTGTCCAGACTCTTTTCTTCATCATGGGTTTCTGGCAGGCCAATAATTCTTAGATTTTCTCTCCTGGATCTATTTTCCAGGTCAGTTGTTTTTCCAATTAAATATTTTAGATTTTCTTCTATCTTTTCCTTCTTTAGATTTTGTTTGACTGATTCTTGTTGCCTCATTGAGTCATTAGTTTCTACTTGCCCAATTCTAATCTTGATCGTATTGTTTTCTTCAGTTAGCTTTCGCATCTCCTTTTCCATCTGGCCAATTTTTCCCTTTAAGGAGCTATTTTCTCCATTTAATTTTTGTACTTCTTTTTCCATTCGACCAATTTTCCCAGTTAGGTTTTGGGTTTCCTTTTCCATCTGATCAATTTTCCCTATTAGGTTTTGAGTTTCCTTTTCCGTTTGATTAACTCTTCCTTTTAGGGAATTATTCTCTCCAGTTAATTTTTGAACTTCCTTTTCCATTTCTTCAATTTTCTTTTTCAGATTGATGTTCTCATCAGTGAATTCTTTTTTTATGGTTTTAAAATCATTGGCCAGTTTTTCTTTTATATCCTTCTTCAGACGTTCCAGGTAATCTAGTTGTGCTTGCGAGAAATTCATAGTCCCATCTGAGGTTTCAGATGGAAGTACAGTCTCAGCTCTGACCTCTTTGGTGTTTGTGTTTTGGTCCTTATCCCCATAGAAAGATTCTATGGTTTTTTCACTTTTAGTCTGCTTTTTCCGATTCATGATGTTGGCTGAGTGTTGTAGCTTTTGGTTCTTTCAGTCAGAAGATACAGATCTTTTAAGTTGAGTTGATGTTTGTCTAGGCTAAAAGCAGGCTTTTTTTTTTTGTTTGTTTCCCAGATCAACCCTGGGTTTAGCTTGATAGGTGTGTGGGAGGTGTGGTCTGGTCTCAGGATATCTCCTCAGCTGGCCTGAGGCAAAGGCAAGGTCCGGGGATGCTGATCCCAGCTTCCCTATTGTCTTCCCTTTCCCCTGGAGGGCTGGGGCACACCTAGAGGCTAATGCGTGTTCCCGCCCCTCCTGGGGCTCGTCTCCCGGGCTGAGGCTTGCTTGGGTCTCAGTGCGAATTTTTCTCTGCCCTGGGTCGTCTGTCCCTCCAGATAGCCTCCACCACGGTAGGAAGAATTCCCCTTTGCCACCTCTCCAGCCTCTGGTGTTATGAGACCACCCGCCCCCTTCTGCTGTTCCTGCTGATCCAGGATTAATCTGGGGAAGAATTTTATGGTTCCCTCAGGGTCATCAGGGGGGAGGAGAGAGCACTTACTGATCACTCTGCCATCCCAGTTCCTGGAAGTTCAAGTAGTGACCCACCGAAGTCTGTCTTCAGGCTGAAGATTTCAAGGACTGCTGCGCTGATGTCTGGCACTCAGCGGCTCTCACCGGCTCGGCCTGGCTTATCTCCTGTTCCGCTGGTCTTGCCCGCCACTCTCGGGCTCCTCTGGTCCCCTCCGCCCTGCCGTGCCGACCGCGCTGCGCTGTGCGCCGGGGTCTTACCCCCGCGGAACAGATCCCTCCCGTGGACCTTCCAGTCCAGCCTGGGCTCCGAATCTGTCAAAGTCCGTCTCCCACTGGATTCTACACCTCCAAAGTCTGGTCAGACTCTCCCCCCAGATATAATCAGAGGAGTTTTTCCAGGAGCTTAGGTGAGTCGTTGCTTTCACTCCGCCATCTTGGCTCCGCCCCCCATCCTTAACTTTCTTAAAACATGTTATAATATTTAAAATGAGGGGAACATTAGCCACATTCCAGGTGAGTCATCTCAGGGGAACTAAAAAGTTTCATTCCTGGCCTTGACAACTCAAACTTTTGACAAGCCTTTTCTTAACTAAGGATCCATAGCACCAAAAGGGAACAGTTATGTGGTACAATGGATAGAGTGCTGGGCCTCCGGTCAGGCAGACTCATTTTCTTGAGCACAAATCTGTTTTCAGATACTTACTAGCTATGTAACCCTGGCAAAGTCACTTAGTCCTGTATGCCGCAGTTTCCTCATCTATAAAATAAGCTGGAAAAGGAAATAGCAGAGCCCTCCAGTATCTCCACCAAAAAAACCCCAAATGGGGTCACAAAGAGTCTTACATGACTAAAAAGGTCTGAATAACAGAGAAAAACCCTTAAAACTCTACATTTTAATACACTTGGTTTCCGTTTGTAATCCTATATATTTTATGACTTCCAAACATTGTTCTCAGAAGGGTTCTGTATGCTTCACCCAACTAACAAACGCACAAAGAAGTCAAGAATACCTGCTATAGACTGGTAGCAAACATGACATTTCATCTTACAGTCCTGTCACCTGCCCCTTAGAGTTCACTTATCTCTGTTCAGTGCTACTGATAGACAGCAAAACAACTCAGAATGATGAAATGCAACAACCTCTTTGGAGTTGACTACTTAAAACATGTTTAACATCTTCCTTGTATAGAAAAGGCGATTAATCATTTTGGCATAATGACCTGCTGAATAAAAAATACAAGCATACAAAATATTATACATTGTTTCCCAGAGCCTGCTCTGTGAGCTCCATAAACAGTAAAAAATGTTCACCCTATCCAGATAAATAAGGGAATAAGAATTCTCAATGCCATGACATGAATTTAGACAGGCAAATCATAGAACTGATCAATCTATATTTATATTAGGGATAGACACTGCAGAGTAGAATCAGTTATCATTTAAAAATTGGACTCGTGGTTTTACTAGCTTAAGCTTCTCTCTCAGATAAAGACCAATTTTTTAAATATCATTATATTCTTCAAAAAGCTACATCGTTATGAATTATGGAATATTACAGTCTTCAAAGAACTAATTTGAAAGTCACTCAAAGGACAATGGGCAGGCACATGACAGGTAGGAGTATACTACAACACATTACTAATGATGAAAATTATGCTGGTGGTGGTACACTGTAAAGTGTATCATCAGAGAGAGATGTATCATGAGAAAAGGAAGTGCAGCAATAATGACAGAGACAATAGATACCTGTGTGCTCCACTGACATCAATGTGAAATTGAGCTCATTTTAGACAGTTCTAATCATTACAGTTTTTTTTCTTATAAAAACAATCAATATGCTTTACAACTTTTACCTAACTCTATATGTGTGGTCCTAAGAAAAATTCCTTCTTCCATAAAATAGCCTTTGAAATACTTCAAAATACCCATCGTCTTTCCCCTAAGTTTTCTCTTCTTCACGCTAGTCATCCCCAGTTTCCTTAACCCATCCTAATGTACAAGAACTTGGGGCTCTTAGTCCTCCTGGTTGCTCTTCTCAATATACCCTCTAGTCGCTCAGTGCCTCTAGTCTATCCTGCCTATATCACACCACACAACTGGGTTTTCTCAACAGAAAGAAGGAAGTTTGTAAGACAGAAGACTTTTGAGGGAAGATGGGTTCTGTATGAAGCATGGTGAATTTGTGATGCCAATAGTACATCCAAGTAGAGATACCTTCAATGCCATTTTTAGGAAATCTAGGAAAGAGATTAGAGTTGGAGGCATAGATTTGAGTCATGTGGATACAGCTGAACATGAAGCCATGCAAGCAAATGGTATTATAAAGGGAAAGATTAAAGAAACAGTGGAGGGGAAGTACCCATAATTGGTGGACAGGATATGGATGATAATTTAGCAAAGAAGAGTATGAGTCAGAGAGATAGGAACAAATCCAGGGGAGAGCAGGCTTATTGAATTCATAAGAGAGATTATCTAGGAGGAGGGGGTGATCAACAATATTAAAAGAAATATGGAGATCAAAGAGAATGAGGGTTAAGGTGAAAATTTAATTTAGAAGAAATTATTTAAGACAACATAAAATAACTTTTGAAAATAAATGAAAGTTTAATCTTTCTTCCTTCTGTTAAATGTAATTTCTAGGACTGACTAATTCTTAATTTCATACAAAAAATTAGAGTGGGGGAGAAACTTAAGTAACCTCAAGTCCAACACTATCACTTTACAAATGAGAAAACTGAGGCACAAATAGTGATTTTTTCTAAGTCAGACATCTAGTAACAGAGCTAAAGCTAGACCCTACTTATCCCAACTCCTACTCCACTCATTATACTAAGCCTCAATACTCCCTCCAAGATCATGAGCTCAGTCCACTGCTTTTCCTTAGTTTCTTGTTGCCTCAGCTGCAACAAATATTGACACTCTCTTCTTCTGTTGGACTGGTAAAGCAAATAATGTCTAATCACTCTACTATTCAACCAGTTATTAAAACCTAATTATACTGCAGCAATAAACAATATTAACAATTTTGCAGGAGGGAAAGAGTGTGGTCTTGTGGTTTAATGGAAAAATGTGAGCCTTAAAATGGAGGTCTACCATGTAGATCAGCTTCTGTTGTGTGAGGAACCTCATTGCCTCCATGGCTGTTTCATTCTTCCCTGTTGAGAAAATAAGTTCATTGAGCAACCACAAAAAGATGTTGCATGGAACAGTGAATTTGATTTCCAACCCATTCCTTCATCATACATACAGAAGAAATCATAAGAGGTAAAATTTGAACTCTTTGACAGAGTTATTATGATGCTTATGAGTCAATGCTTATTTAGGGATTTGAAATAATGGGGAAAAAGACTGAGGAAATGAAATTGTGTTTCTGTCATAAGACCTCAGCCTTGAAAGTTTAGAAAATTTTCTTCTCTTGAATCTAAAGTGTACTTGATTCTAGAGAAAATGGAATTTCTCATTTCCTTAGGAGTTTTATTAATTTGTTTTGTAAATAATAATAATAACTCATCTTATGAATAAATTTATATTTAGTTGAGAATGACCATAATGGTAATTTCTGTGCTGTTTTGATTCTAGTACCTAATCTTAGCTTGAAGAAAATGAAACTTTCTCAAATATATTCTCCACTTCTAGTCTCTTCAGCAATATGCTATTCCATGGAATTTCTGGTACCTGTTGAAACTTTTAGCTGTGCGTTAGGATATATTCTCTTTCCAAAGAGGTCTCTTCAATTTTTGATACGTAGAAGGCAGATGGGTCCTTTTCTCTCAATCAAAAAGTATTTATTAAACATATACTATGGGTTAAGTCCTGCTTCAGGTCCTGAAGTGACAAAAGATAAAAGTGAAATGGTCACTGTCTTCAAGTAGGTTATATTCTATCAGGGGAAAGAACATGTGCAGGGATAAGTATTGGAAAATGAACACAAGATAATTATTTGTAGGGGGAGGCACTAGAACTGTTGTAATAAGGAAAGGTTCCATGCCAATATTGTATTTGATTTGAGTCTTAAGGGAAAGCAAGGATTTGAAGAGTTTTAAGTAGTTGAGAGGAAAGAGAATATGTTCCAGGAATAAATAATAATGTGTAGTCACAGAGACAAGAGCTAAGTATCAAAACTGAGAGTATAATTTATATACAGATACAGTGCATTAAGAACATAGAAAATCAATTTGTTCAGACCATAATCTGGAAGTATAATATTTAATAAAGCTGGGAAGGTAGGGTAAGACCAGGTTTTGAGAGGATTTAAATGCCAAAAATGTTTATATGTATGCCTGCATGAGAACACTTAGCTTAAAATATTTTACATTTTTATTTGTGAGAAGCATATAGAAAAGAATATTTGACTTGAGATTTAGAAGAACTAGGTCTGAATCTTGGTTTAGCAGATGTATGCCTATATTTGATGCCTATGGCAATTCAGGTGAGAGCAAGGGAAACCCTAAGATATTTTCCTGTTGTGATAGGGAGAAGAAAGAGATTTTTATGAAGCTAAGTATTCTTACTGTCTAGGTGTATACATTTCTATGATACCAAGCAAATTTCACTGCCCTTGCACAAAGCATTCTTATCTCATGCTAGTGCTAGCTATAGTAGCTGTCATTTAATAGCTGTGTTATACTGGATAAGTTTCTTCAACTATGAATCCCATTTTTCTCATGTCCAAAATAATGCCTTGTATGATTCATATAGTTCTTATGAAGTTCACATAAGTGGGAGTAAGAACTGGACTTAAGATTACATTGCTAAAGGGAATTTCCAGTTGAAGAAACTCCCTCTAGTAATGAAAGTCACCATCCTGTCAGCAACTTATACTCTTTAAGAATTTCCTAGAGCATTAAGTAATTTGCCCAGCATCCTTAAGTCAGTATTTCTCAGAGAAAGAACTTGAATCTGGATCTGACGTCATGGTTCTTTTCAAGAATGAAGGACAAACAATGATCTAGAAAGAGTATGAGCTGCTCCACTTGAAAAACATGACATCACCATCCTGATGCCATAGCTCTTTCCAAGAACAAAGAACAAACAAAAACATAGCTCTTATAAGTGGACTTAAGATTTCATTGGTGAAGGGAATTTCCAGTTGAAGAAACTTCCTTAAGTAACTAATGTTGCCATCTTCTCTGCAGCTTATGCTCTTAAAGAATTTCCTAGAGTATTAAGTAACTTGCAGAGAATCCCTCAGTCAATATTTGTGAGAGGAAGAATTTGAATCTGGATTTTCCTGTCTCCAAGGCCAGCTCTCAATCCAATACACCACGCTGCTGTTCAAACATAGATTATGTCGTAACACCAAAGAATAATATAACAGTTTTCTTAATTTTTTTATACAATTTTTGTATTTACTTAACTAAATCATAAACCTCCTGAAATCAGGGACTACATCTTTTGATTCTGTATTACAATCACTTGCCATAGTGCCCTGCAGAGAGCAAGCTCATTGATGATGGTGATCATACCAACCAAAGGTTACCTTTTCCTGTAACTGCTGGTAGAAAAGCCCGAGAGATAGAAAACTATTGATATCCTGAAGCTGATTAGAATGTAAGAAGCTTCTTCTTGGTGAATGCACAGTAATAGGCATAGTTCACCCCTCTAAGAGTTGGAGTAAATTGAATTTCTGTCTTCAGGGATTCACATACATATCAGAAACTGCCAGATGTGCTGGTTACACATGCCTGCTTTGTGAATACAATGAGAGGAACTTATTTTATCCAGTGCATTGAAACAATGGCTAATTTTGTTCACCACTGAAATCTGTTTCATGAAAATATAGATAGCATAACAATATGGGATAAACTGAAGAATCCTGAGCAAAATTTACTTATGTAGACATAACTTACATGACATCAGTCAGCCAAGGACTACTTCCAAGGAGAACATTACTGGAGCCCAATATTTATTTGATTGATATGTTACAACTTTGCTCTTCCTGATAAAATTACCTTAGAGAATGAGTAAAAACAAAATGAAACCCACTACACTTAATTAAAATACATAAAACACACAGCAATGACCAGTTCATGCTTAAGTCCAGAGAAAGCCCATTTAAAAAGATTTGATTTTCAGTGTGCCCAGAAGGTTAGCTGATCAGAGCTTTTGCCAAAGGAAAAAGTGTCCTTTATAGGAAGTTCTCATTAGCTGGGAGTTCCATACAGCATGAACATAATTTCAGTATTTCATGAGATCTGAGATCTCATGCATTTGAGTACTCCTAACTTCAGCTCTTCTTCTAGGGTCTTGACAGACGACATTGAATTCATTGGCTACAAATTGCTGTGACTTAAAAGAATAAAAATTAAAGGTTAACATCTAGTGACTAGCTTTCAGGTGGTATGCATAATCACACTTTGCTAATTTGACCCTGAGATGCTAGTAACACAATCAATGATCTGGTCCACACTGAAAACCCTTCTAGTTTGGGAGAACCTACCATAGCCTGTGCTTTCATGTACAGACTTCAAAAATATTGGTTCTCTCCATGCCATGAGAAAATGACCCTAGTAGAGGACACAGAGTTCACACAGCAGGAAAAAAAAAATATTGCTTGCTCACTTAGATTATAAGCCTCTTGCAGGCAGGAACTATGTCTTATTGAGAAAAACTTCTTTCATTTTTGTTTCATATTTGTTTCCATGATTTCACTTTTTTTTTTATTTTTTATTAACACAGTATAGTGAGGGACATTTTCCTCTATTGTTTTTGCAAGGAGTCACCATTGCCTAGTTTCACTGTTTCCTATTTTCCAGTGAGTATACACATTCCTGCATAGATTTAACATTCTATTTAGACTAAAAACATATAAGAGGGTCAGAGCCAAGATGGCGGAGTAGAAAGACACACATACACTAGCTCCGAACCCACAGCCCATAAAATATCTGTAAAAAAAAGAACTACCAACAAATTCTGGAGCAGCAGAAGCCACAGAACAATGGAGCAGACGAGATTTCTGTTCCAGAGAGCCTGAAAACCTCTCGCAAAAGGTCCTTTGTGCTGCAGACCCAGAGCCCAGCACTGCCTTGGCCACACAGTGCTGAGAGGAGCAGATCCGAGCAGGCTTCAGGGACGGAATCTCCAGTGGCCGCGCAGGTCCCTCCACCCACAGGTGACAAGGATCGGTGAGAGGGTCTCTTTCGCGGGTTGAGAGGGGAGTGGGGTGCCCACATAACTCAGGCCCCCTCGGGAGGCAGCAGCAGAGGTGGCAGTGGACAGGGGCTCCCCAAGCAGGCAGGAGCCTGGATCCATTGTTGAAGGTCTCTGCATAAACCCCCTGAGGGAACTGAGCCTGTGAGGCTGCCCTGCCCCCACCTGAGCACCTGAACTTAATCTCACACTGAATAGCAGCCCTGCCCCCGCCAAAAGCCCTGAGGCTGGGGAACAGCATTTGAATCTCAGACCCCAAGCACTGGCTGGGAGGATCTGGAGGCAAAGTGGGTGTGAAGAGAATACTCAGAAGTCAAGTCACTGGCTGGGAAAATGCCCAGAAAAGGGGAAAAAAATAAGACTATAGAAGGTTTCTTTCTTGGTGAACAGGTATTTCCTCCCTTCCTTTCTGATGAGGAAGAACAATGCTTACCATCAGGGAAAGACACAGAAGTCAAGGCTTCTGTATCCCAGCCCACCCAATGGGCTCAGGCCATGGAAGAGCTCAAAAAGTATTTTGAAAATCAAGTTAGAGAGATGGAGGAAAAACTGGGAAGAGAAATGAGAGACATGCAAGCAAAGCATGAAAAACAAGTAAACACCCTGCTAAAGGAGACCCAAAAAAATGCTGAAGAAAATAACACCCTGAAAAATAGGCTAACTCAATTGGCAAAAGAGGTTCAAAAAGCCAATGAGGAGAAGAATGCTTTCAAAAGCAGAATTAGCCAAATGGAAAAGGAGATTCAAAAGCTCACGAAGAAAATAGTTCTTTCAAAATTAGAATGGAATAGATGTAAGCTAATGACATTATGAGAAACCAAGAAATCACAAAACAAAACCAAAAGAATGAAAAAAATGGAAGAGAATGTGAAATATCTCATTGGAAAAATAACTGACCTGGAAAATAGATCCAGGAGAGACAATTTAAAAATTATGGGACTACCTGAAAGCCATGATCAAAAAAAGAGCCTAGATATCATCTTTCATGAAATTATCAAGGAAAACTGCCCTGAGATTCTAGAACCACAGGGCAAAATAAGTCTTCAAGGAATCCACCAATCACTGCCTGAAAGAGATCCAAAAAGAGAAACTCCTAGGAATATTGTGGCCAAATTGCAGAGTTCCTTGGTCAAGGAGAAAATATTGCAAGAAGCTAGAAAGAAGCAATTCAAGTACTGTGGAAATACAATCAGGATAACACAAGACCTGGCAGCTTCTACATTAATGGATCGAAGAGCGTGGAATAGGATATTTCAGAAGTCAAAGGAACTAGGAATAAAACCAAGAATCACCTACCCAGCAAAACTGACTATAATACTTCAGGGGAAAAATTGGTCTTTCAATGAAATAGAGGACTTTCAAGCATTCTTGATGAAAAGACCAGAGCTGAAAAGAAAATTTGACTTTCAAACACAAGAATGAAGAGAAGTATGAAAAGGTAAACAGCAAAGAGAAGTCATAAGGGACTCATAAAAGTTGAACTGTTTACATTCCTACATGGAAAGACAATATTTGTAACTCTTGAAACTATTCAGTATCTGGGTACTGGGTGGGATTACACACACACACATAGAGACAGAGTGCACAGAGTGAATTGAAGAGGATGGGGTCATATCTTAAAAAAATGAAATCAAGCAGTAAGAGAGAAATATATTGGGAGGAGAAAGGGAGAAATGGAATGGGGCAAATTATCTCTCATAAAAGAGGCAAGCAAAAGACTTATTAGTGGAGGGATAAAGAGGGGAGGTGAGAGAAAAACATAAAGTTTACTCTCATCACATTCCACTAAAGGAAGGAATAAAATGCACACTCATTTTCGTATGAAAACCTATCTTACAATACAGGAAGGGGGAGAAAGGGATAAGCAGGGTGGGGGGGATGATGGAAGGGAAGGCATGGGGAGGAGGGAGCAATTTGAGGTCAACACTCATGAGGAGGGACAGGATCAAAAGAGAGAATAGAAGTAATGGGGGGCAGGATAGGATGGAGGGAAATATAGTTAGTCTTATACAACACGACCATTATTGTAGTCATTTGCAAAACTACACAGATTTGGCCTATATTGAATTGCTTGCCTTCCAAAGGGAAGGGGTGGGGAGGGAGGGAGGAAAAGAAGTTGGAACTCAAAGTTTTAGGAACAACTGTCGAGTATTGTTATTGCTAATAGGAAATAAGAAATACAGGTAAAGGGGTATAGAAAGTTATTTGGCCCTACAAGACAAAAGAGAAGATGGAGACAAGGGCAGAGAGGGATGATGGAAGAAAGGGCAGATTGGTGACAGGTGCAATTAGAATGCTTGGTGTTTGGGGGTGGGGGGAGGGGACAAAAGGGGAGAAAATTTGGAACCTAAAATTTTTTTTAAATGAATGTTAAAAGTTAAATAAATAAATAAAAACATATAAGAAAATATAGGGGAAATATTGAACAGATGAAAATAATTGTTGTTGGAAAATGAATTGCTCATGGTCCCATAGCTAGTCTGTGTCAGGGGCAGAACTTGAAACCAAGCCCTGCAACACCAAGATCAGCCCATTACTACATGACAACACTAATTAAGGCAGAAAGTTACAGAGTTGAACTTATAATCATTGATTGAGGCTCAACACTTGGAGCTCCCTATACCTGTGAAATCAGGTTATGACTTTTAGGTGCATTCAATTTTGGACCAATTTTACTATCATTGATATCACCTCCATTTTATTCTTGTGAGCACTGGTAAAAGAATGACTATATTCATTCTGAAAACACAGATTGAATCAAGTCACCTTCCTTCTCACTAAATTCCAGTGGCTCCCTTTTACCTCTAGGATCAAAAATAAAATCTTCTGTTTGTCTCTCAAAGCTCATCATAACCTGCCTAAACACATAAACACACTTCCTTATCTCTACCTCCTGGATTCTCTGGATTAAAGTTCTAGTTGGCAAATCTTACCTTCTCCAAGAAGCCTTTCCTAAACCCTCTTAATTGTAGCACCTTCCTTCTGTTGATTCCTTGCTACTTTTCCTGTATATATCTTGTCTTGGACTGTCTTTTGCCTTTCTTTGTATCCAGTAAGTGCTTAATAATTGTTGACTGACTTATTGAGTCATTTATTATTCCTTTTAAAATGACCTTGCTCTTTACAAAATCAGCAGAACCTTGAAGATAAGGATCTTAATAAATGTTATTAGTAGTACATTAAGTATTATATAATATTGTTTATCATATAATTATTTTCATTAAAAGTAGTATTTTAATGTATGCAAGGTGCTCTATCAATATTACCTCATCTTATCCTCATAGAAACTCTGAGTGATAAAAGCTATTATTAACCCACTTTTTTTTGTTTATTTGTTCAGTTTTTCTGTCATGGCAGATTTTTCATGATCATATTTGGGTTTCATTCAATAAGATCATATATTAAAAACACTTTGCAGACCACAAAGTCTTATCTATCTAGATGTCAACTCTGATAGTGTTAATAGTATAAAGCAAGATCACCAGAATGATATGGCATCATGATTAATAAGGTCAAAGTGGTTGAAATAAACCACAGCCTAATTGCACTAGAATTCTCCAGAAGAATGCCCATATTTCCTACTGGCACAATCAAGTCAGCATTTAAAAGAGGTTATCTTGAGACTTATATGTTAATATAAATGAGTGAATAATTTGTCTGAGGATTCAAAGTACAAGAAAAAGTCCAAAGGACGCATCTAATTAAAAACAAACAAAAACCAAAATTTCCGAAGTCTATCTCAACAGTAAGAAACATGGAGAATATTTCTTTCTGGTTGACTAATTTTTTTTGAAATTATGACTCCTTCCACATTTTCATATGAAAAATTTTAAATGTTAATCACATTTTTTCAAAGAGGCATGAAAATCAGTATCTATCACAGAAAGAGAACAAGTCTCAAAACCCAAAAACAAATGGAGCTCAAATCTACCTTCTGACATACAGTGACCATGTGACCCTAGGGAAATCATTTAAGTTCACAGTGTTCTTGGTTGTTGTTGTTGATCTTTCATATTAAAATGCAACTAATAACATCACAATATTGGGGTCAAGGTACAGTGTGTCTGATTGTGGCCAATCAGTTCAACAGTAGTTTGGAAAGCCCTACTATGGGTTGAGCACAAGTAGTTCATTACAACATTAGGGATGGAGATGTCTCTACATTCATGCATCTCACATTTCCTTAGTTCTACCACAATTCGCTTTGTTTGTGGATCATAGCAACTTCTTTGAAGCATGAACTTCAGGTGGGATAGTCCTGTGCCAGTGTCTCTCATGTCTCATATCTAGTACTTGCTCCCATGTGTTTTAGCATGATGCTTTCCACAATATTGATGAGGGTGGAAATGACATTATGGTCAGCTACTTCACTGATGATAAACTATTTAACTTGTAAACCAGAACTAAAGTAGAAAGAGAGTTGGTGAGTGGTTTCTTGTTCTCACATGATTGTGTACTCAATGTACACATTGTGTACACAACGTACGCAGTCTGAGGTTGAGAAGCAACAAAGTGTAGATAAATTCTCTACCT
Organism: Notamacropus eugenii; assembly: GCF_028372415.1. Classification (NCBI taxonomy): domain Eukaryota; kingdom Metazoa; phylum Chordata; class Mammalia; order Diprotodontia; family Macropodidae; genus Notamacropus; species Notamacropus eugenii. Next base: position 269,691,423 of record NC_092876.1, read on the forward strand.
CTTGTGTTAATTTTAGCCCTATCAACACCAAGAAAACAGAGTTTTTCTGCCAACCAGTAATCATACCGACTATATTTGGAACCACTGGTTACAGCAAAAGGAAAAATTTTTAATGTTGTGGATGATTTCACTTACCTTGGCAGTATACTTTCTAAGGATGTCCATAGAGATGATATTTATGTATGCATTGTCACAGCTAGCTCAGCACTTGAGAGGCTCTGAAAGTGTGGGAAAGAAGAGTTATTAGGCTGCACATCAAACTGAACGTCTACAGAGCTGTTGTGCTGAATTCATTATTGGATGCCTATAAAACCTGGATGTCTACCAGTGCTATGCAAGATAACTGAACATATCCCATTTGAATTTTCTTAGGAAAATTCTGAAGATCACCTGGCAAGATAAGGTATCAGACACTGAGGACCTCTTTCAGGCTGAACTGCCAGACATTCAAATTCTACTGCAGAGAACACAATTCAGATGGACTGACCATGTAGCCTGCATTCCAAACTTACATTTATCTAAAGGTCATATTTGGGAGAACTCAGACAAAGCAAGTATTCGCATGGAGGTCAAAAGAAGTAGTACAAGGACACTCTCAAGGTCTCTCTGATGTTCTTGTCAATTAAGATTCAACTAGGTCATGATTACTTGGAAGACGAATCCCATGAATAAGCTCCATTATTCAAATTTGCACTGCATATTTTTAGTGGAAACATTCCATTGGAAACAATTACCATATTTTACTTATAACTTCATGTAGCAGGAATTTGAATAAAATAGCCCATTTCATGGAATTCTCATGGGATATGTTATTCATATTAATCAGGAGCTAACTAGATACAGAGAAGGTGATAACTTACATTGACAGAAAGCTTCCTCACCTAGAATTTTCCTATTCCAATGAAATCACAGGTCCAGTCTCAATCTCCTGTTCTTTAAAAAAATACTGCCACACTAGAGAAGTGGGAAATTATTAAAGGAAGAGCTAATGAAGAATATTGGCTGATGACCAAGAGTAAGCACTACCCACGCAGAAAGCCCTCAGGGTTTAATTTAGCAACCTACGAGCTGTCATTTCTTCTTTAATACTGAATCTTCTGAGTGAATAGTGGGGAAATATGTCTTAAGACATATTTCAATCTCTAATGAGTCTAGTAATATAGATCCTCCTTCTACAAATGCTGATCATCACTCTTCTACTGCACCTATGTATATACTCTTAGATCGAGCCTGGAATACCTCTCTACACCTCCCATTTACTCATTCTGTACCTTCCTTGGTCTTATTCTTATTCATAAACTGCCTATTCTGTTAACCCCAGGCTGGAAGTGACAACTCTTCTTCATGAACTAAAGTAGCATCATTTTATATGTCACTTAGAGGGCATATAGGTGGACCTAGATCTAGAGCCAGGCAGACTTGAACTCAAATCTTGCCTAAAATGCTTACTAGTCATGGGACCCTTGGCCAGCCATTTCATCTCCATAGAACTCATTTTCCTCATCTATACAATGATATAAGGGCAACTAGGTGGCACAGTAAATAGCACTAGGTTTGGAATCAGGAAGACTCATCTACGTGAATTCAAATCTGGCCTCAGACACTGACTAGGTGTGTGATCCTGGGCAAGTCACTTAACCCTATTTGCCTCAGTTCATCAAATATAAAATGAACTGGAGAAGAAGCCCCAAACGAGGGTCATAAAGAGTTGTACATAACTGAAAACAATTGAAAAACAAGAAAAATGAGATAAAGTGTATATAAAGTGAGAACTATCATTATCTCTTTTTGTATTTTGACATGATATCTCATATTTTAGTGACTGTTGTCTGTGTTTTCTCTGCCCTACTGGACAACAAACTACTTGGTGGCAGGGACAATTACTTATTTATCCATCCTTGTACCCCTTGAAGTATCTGCTACAGTGCTCTTTCTCCACCATAAATTCTTCATAAATATATCTCTATAAATAAAAAAAATATTGATATAGCATGACTAAAATAACTTAGATATATGTGTCAAAGTTACAGATTAGAAATATTTTCTACTTTCAGAAAAATCCCAAAGGTGCTCTACATAATTCATTACATCATATTCACAAAATACCTGTGAAGTAGATAGAGGGTATTTATTATTATTTTTTATTAATTAATTTATTTTTAGTTTTCAACATTCACTTCCACAAGATGCTGCATTTCAGATTTCTTCCCCATCTCACCCATCTGCCCACTCCAGGATAGTGTGCCATCTGATTACCACTTACCCCAGTCTACCCTCCCTTCTATCACATTGATCCCTTCTCTTATTCCTGTAGCACAAGATAGATTTCCATATGCCATTTCCTGTATGTCTTACTCTTAGTTGTAGGTAAAAAAAAATTAACATTCATTTTTAAAACTTTGAGTTCCAACTTATCTTCCTTACTCCCACCACACACACCTCCACTGAGAAGACAAGCAAATCAATATAGGTTACACGTGTAGTCACACACAACACTTCCATAACAGTCATGTTGTTAAAGACTAGCTGTATTTCCCTCCATCCTATCCTGACCCACATTTATTCTATTCTCTCTTTTGACCCTGTCCCTCCTCAAAAATGTATACTTCTAATTACCACCTTTTCCCATTTGTCCTCCCTTCTATCATCACCCACACCCCACTTAACCCCTTCTCCCCACTTTCCTTTAGTATGACAGATTTTCATACCAAATTGAGTGTGCAAGTTATTTGCTCTTTAAGTCAAATGCAAGAGAGTAATGTTCACTGTTTCCTCTCACCACACCCATTTTCCCCTCCATTGAAAAAGGTTTTCTTGCTTCTTTAATGTGAGAGATAATTTACCCCACTCTATTTTTCCCTTTCTCCTTCTCCCAATACATTTCTCTCTCACCCCTTGATTTTATTTTTTTTAGATATCATCCTTTCATATGCAATTAATCCTGTCCCCTCTGTCTATAAATGTAATCCCTCTAACTATCCTAATACTGAGAAAAGGCTCAAGAGTTAAAAATATTATCTTTCCATGTAGGAATGTCAATAGTTCAACTTTAGTAAGTCCCTCATGGTTTCTCTTTCCTTTTTGCTTTTTCATGATTCTCTTAATTCTCATATTTGAAAATCAAATTTTCCATTCAGATCTGGTCTTTTCATCAAGAATGTTTGAAAATGGAGGTGTAGCCAAGAAGGTAGAGTAGAAAGATGGACCTGTAGAATCTCTTCCTCAAAGCTGATAAAATACCTCTAAAAATGACTCTAGATTCTAGAGCAACAGAAGCCACAAAACAACAGAGTTAAACAGATTTTCAGTCCAAGACAGCCTGGAAGGCCCACAGGAAAGGTCTACTGCACCAGGCTCAGAGCAAGGCACAGCCTAGGCTTAGCTGCATGGCACAGCTCCAACAAGACTGGAACAGGCTTCAGGGTGGAGTCTGGGGTAGCAGCTGTGGTACCCAGATTGCTCAATCCACAAATGCCAAAGACAGCTTCCAAGGTCAGTAAGGAAGCTCTTTCACCTGGTCCCAATGCAGTCCAACCCCACTGCAGCAATGACAGCATCCATTTTTGGGGCCCTCAGCCTAAAGACGCTGGTGGAATCGAGCTGCTGATCTGGATCTCAGCCATGAGTGGTGGTCCTGGGGCAAGGAGGAGTTCTGGTGTGGTGGAGCTGGAGGCCCTTGTGGAGAGGGAACCCTACTCGCAGATCCTGGTTGGAAAACTTGTGGATGCTTCCAGACCAGAGAACAGGCCAGAAGAGGAGTAAACTCCTCACCCTTGATTGTGCCACCTTGGAGGACCTGAGAATTTATAAGTCCCCAGAGTATACCCTCCTCTTGAAAAAGATTCAAAAGTCAAGCAAAATGCCCAAAAAGGGGAGAAAAATAAGACTATAAAAGACTACTTTCTTAGTAAACAGGTATTTTCTTCCATTCTTTCAGATGAGGACAAAACAATGCATATCATTAGAGGAAGACCTAAAACTCAAGGATTTTGCATCCAAAACCTCCAAAATAAATATGCGATGGTCTCAGGCCATGGAACTGCTCAAAAAGGATTTTGAAAATCAAGTAAGAGAGATGCAGGAAAAATTGAGAAGAGAAATGAGAGTGATGCAAGAAAATCATGAACAGTGAGTCAACAGCTTGCTAAAGGAGACCCAAAAAATGTGAAGAAAATAACACCTTGAAAAATAGACTAACTGAAATGGCAAAAGAGGTCCAAAAAGCCAACGAGGAGAAGAATCCTTTAAAAAGCAGAATTAGCCAAATGGAAAAGGAAGTTCAAAAGCTCACTGAAGAAAATCGTTCTTTAAAAATTAGAATGTAACAGATGGAAGCTAATGACTTTATGAGAAACCATTAAATTACAAAACAAAATCAAAAAATGAAAAAATAGAAGACAATGTGAAATATTTCATTGGAAAAAGAACTGACTTGGAAAGTAGATCCAGGAGAAAGAATTTAAAAATTATGGGACTACCTGAAAGTCATAAAAAAAAAAAAAAAGCCTAGACATCATCTTCCAGGAAACTCTCAAGGAAAACTGCCCTGATATTCTCTCAGGAAACTATCAAAGAAAACTGCCCTGATATTCTAGAAGCTGGAGGTAAAATAAATATTGAAAGAATTCATCAATCAACTCCTGAAAGAAATCCAAAAATAAAAACTCCTAAGGAATATTATACTCAAATTCCAGAGTTTCCAGCTCAAGGAGGAAATATTGCAAGTAACCAGAAAAAACAATTTGAATATGTGGAAATACAATCAGGATAACAAACAATCTACCAGCTTCTACATTAAGGGATTAAAAGGCTTGGAATATGATATTCCAAAAGTCAAAGGAACTAGGATTAAAAACAAGAATCACTTACCCAGCAAAACTGAGTGTAATACTTCAGGGGAAAAAAATGGTCATTCAATGAAATAGAGGACTTTCAAGCATTCTTGATGAAAAGATCAGAACTGAATAGAAAATTTGACTTTCAAACACAAGAAGCAAGAGAAGCATGAAAAAGTAAACAGGAAAGAGAAATCCTAAGAGACTTACTAAATTTGTACTGTTTACATTCCTATATGGAAAGATCATATTTGTAACTCTTGAAACTTTTCTCAATATTCGGATACTTGTAGGGATTATACATATGTGTGTGTGTGTGTGAGTGTGTGTGTGTGTGTGTGTAGTATACATAGAGGGCACAGGGTGAGTTCAATAGAAAGAGATGATGTCTAAATAAATAAAATTAAGTGGTCAGAGAAGAATATATTGGGAGGAGAAAGGGAGAAATGGAATGGGGTAAATTATCTCTCATAAAGGAGGCAAGAAAAAGTTTTTTCAATGTAGGAGGAAAGGGGACAGGAGGAAAAAAGTGAAGCTTACTCTCATCACATTTGACTTCAGGAGGGAATAACATGCACACTCAATTTCATATAAAAATCTATCTTATACTACAGGAAAGTAGGGGAAAAGGGGATAAGTGGGGTGAGGGGGATGATAGAAGGGAGGGTAAATGGGAAGTGGGAGTAATTAGAAGTAACCACTTTTGGGGAGAGTCAAGGTCAAAAGAGAGAATGGAATAAATGAAGTACAGGATAGAATGGGGAAATATAGTTAGTCTTATACAAAGTGAGTATTATGGAAGTCTTTTGCAAAATTACACATATATAGCCTATATTGAATTACTTGCCTTCTCAGTGGCAATGGGTGGAGAGGGAGAAAGGGAGAGATGTTGGAACTTAAAGTTTTAGGAACAAATGTTGAGAATTATTTTTGCATACAACTGGGAAATATTCAGGTAATGGAACATAGAAATCTATCTTGCCCTACAAGAAAATAGAGGGGAAGGGAATGAGGTGAAGGAGATGAAGGAATGGGGTATGTGACAGAAGGGAGGGCAGATTGGGGGAAGGAGTAATCAGAATTCATGGTGTTTTGTGGTGGGGGGTAAGGGAGAGATGGGGAGAACATTTGGAACTCAAAATTCTGTGGAAATGAATGTTGAAAACTAAAATTTAAAAAATAAGCAACAAAAAGCCAAAGAGTGCTTGAAAGTCTTCTATTTCATTGAATGACCAATTTTTCCCCTGAAGTATTATACTCAGTTTTTCTGGGTAGGTGATTCTTGGTTTTAATTCTAGCTCCTTTGATCTCTGGAATATCATATTCCAAGCCCTCTGATCTCTTAATGTCGAAGCTGCTGGATCTTCTGTTATCCTTATTGTGTTTCTACAACACTTAAATTGTTTTTTTGTGGCAGCTTGCAATATTTTCTCCTTGATCTGGGAGTTCTGCAATTTACCTACAGCATTCCTAGGAGATTTCCTCTTCTGATCTCTTGCAGGAGGTAATAGGTGAATTCTTTCAATATCTGTTCTCCCCTCTGATTCTAGACTATCAAGGCAGTTTTCCTTGAAAATTTCTTGAAAGATGATGTCTAGGCTCTTTTGTTGATCATTGCTTTCAGGTATTCCAATAATTTTTATATTGTCTTTCCTGGATCTATTTTCCAGGTCAGTTGTTTTTCTAATGAGATATTTCACATTGTCTGCTATTTATTTATCCCTTTGGTGTTTTTTTATAATTTCTTGATTTCTCATAAAGTCAGTCACTTCTACCTGCTCCATTCTAATCTGTAAGGAATTATTTTCTTCTGTGAGCTTTTGGACCTCCTTTTCCATTTGATGAATTCTGCTTTTTAAGGCATTCTTCTCCCCATTAGCTTTTTGGATCTCTTTTGCCATTTGAGTTAGTCTATTTTTAATGTGTTATTTTCTTCAGCATCTTTGGGTTCCATTTAGCGAGCAGTTGACTTGTTTTTCTAGCATCACTCTCATTTCTACCTCTGCTGTTGTGGCTACTACAGACTCCTCCACCCCCTCTGCCACCCTGTTGTTGATACCAGACCACTCTTCTCTCTCACACAGGTCTCACAGGTTTTTTCCACTGACATTTCAATTTTTCCTCAGTGTTTTGGGGTTGTGAAGTCTGGAAACTGCCACAGGTGCCAGAGATTTAGTCTGTTCATGGCCTGCTCAGGTCCTGTCTGTGTAGATGCAGCCCATACTACATTGTGTTCTGCTCTCAGCTCCATGAGAGAAGGCATTTCCTGTTAAATTTCCAGGCAGTCATGGGATGAAGATTTGCTTCACTCCATCATTCTGTGGATTCTGCAACTCCAGAATTTGTTTAGAGTCATTTTTTCAGGTATTTGGCTGAGTATGGGGGAAGAGCTCTAGCAAGTCCTTGTTTTTACTCTGCCATCTTGGCTCGGCCACGTGGTATTTACTATTTTTACTACTACTACTACTACTACTACTACTACTACTGCTGCTGCTGCTGCTGCTGCTGCTGCTGCTGCTGCTGCTGCTGCTGCTACTGCTGCTGCTGCTACTACTACTACTACTACTACTACTACTACTACTACTACTACTACTACTCTTATTGCCATTTTATAGGTGGAAAAACTAAAGCATAGAAGTTAAATAACATAGCCAAGGTCACACAGTAAGTTGCTGATAGGGTTCAGACTAGGATAGGGTTTTCCTGATTCTCAATCCAGTCTTTTGATTTAATTGAAAATATCTTAATACTTAATTTGGTTCCTTAAATTAATATACACATCAAGAATTCTCAAAAAAAAATGAAAAAGGGAGCATCTTATGATATAGAATTTTTATCAAATACATAGAAAAATGATTTAAATGTACTTACATGACATTTCTAGATCTCATATTTTATTAATATCACTGAAATTTTGATAACTGAGTTGTGTTGGGCAGAATTATTTTTCTCAGGTTCAATTAGTTACCTTCAAGCTGTCCATACCCTGTTCTATTAATCAGTTTGACTTATTCTTTTAAATTGAAATTCTAGTAAATTTGAAATTACCCTGGCATAATTCTGAAGATTGCACTGAGTTTTATATGGAGAGTAGTTATACAACTCAACCAGATTTCAAATCCTTCCTTGGGCAACATGTGACAAATGTCATTTAAAATAATATCGTGGAAGTTTATTTTAGACATAAAAATATTAGTGAACATGTCTTACAGTATGTATGCATTCTCATTCTTTGCGTTACTGATCTCTCCAACCCTTCTGTGCACCTATTGTTGAGTCACAAGGACCCTTGAACAGACAATGAAAGCTTCTTAATTAACTGCGTTGAAGAGGAATGCTAGATGAGGCACAAGATGAGTATAAAAACATTTCCATGTTCCAAGGAAAGCAGTATTCACATTTAAGTCAAATCACTGTTGAGTGACTTTACAGAGCTTTGTTCTCAACTTCAACTTGGCCTTTTCGAGAGCTAGTGAAGGTTATGATGCACATACACAAGATTCTTCATTATAAATGGAGAACCATGTCAGGACCAACAAAGCAATACACAAATTATTAAGCATTCTATTCATCCATGTAGTTATTGTATACAGACATCAAGAGACATTGAGAATGGGCATATTGAAAAAGATTGATTAAATAAATTGTTTACCAGCTGAACTCTGATTTCAAGTGGTGTTTACATCTGTAGATGAAAGTTTCCTGACTCAAAGCAAAACTAACCTTTAGGCCTTGTGTATTTGGGGGCATCCATTTGATTGAATTTTAAACAAACTGGTTTTTTTCTTTTAGTTTTTGCCACATTAACCATGTCTCAGTCCACTGTTTTATTATTTTTAGATATGTCAGTGAAGCAAAGTCTAGCCCAGAATAGAGGGCTGGAATGAAGGCAAAGACACTAGGATAAAAGAGTCAGGGTAAAATTTGAAAAATTTAATTGCTGCAATATGTAACCTCTTTATAGGAATAATGCCTGTATAGCTAATACCTGAAACTAATTTTATTGGTAAAAGTAAAATTCTGGTGAGGAACTTTATCTGCATTAGGGATTGAGAGTGGACCTATGATTTCATTGATATAGGGAATGCCAGAAGAGAAAACTCAGTCTACCAAAATTGATCAGCACCCTTTCTGCAATTTATAATCTCAGACAGTTTCCTAAAGAAATGGCATCAAACTCAGAAAGAAATGGGGACCACTAGCCCATAATAAAGATACTTTTGAGTACATACTGACCTAGAAAACCACAGAATAACATTTTGTTATTGTAGTCTTATTAATTTTATTAAATATTTACCAATTACATCTTACTCTGGTTTGGGCTGGACTTGGAAATGTTGCGTGTCATATGCAAGACTTGAACCTAGATCATTTTAGCTATGGTCAACTCTCTACACATTAAGTAAAATAGATTCCATTTTTGTCACTGGCCTTATTTTCCTAACTTTCAGAGGTAGCTTTCTATTTTTATCACTAACCCATTAAATCTGATTGCTTAAACTCAAGCATTTCCCAAATGAATATATAATTTTAAAATGAAATGTTAGAACTTTCAGGTAGGTGGCACAATAGATAGAATGCCAAGCCTGAAGTCAGGAAGACTTATTTTCCTAAGTTTAAATCTGGCCTCAGACATTTACTAGCTGTGTGAACTTGGGCAAATCACTTAACCCTGATGGTCTCAGTTTCTTCATTTGGGAAATGATCTGGTAAAGGAAATGGCAAATCACTTCAGCATCTTTGCCAAGAAACCTAAATGGGGTCATGAAGAGAGAGAAAAGATTGAAATGACTCAACAGCAAGGAATTCTGAAGAAAAAAAGGAGAGGAGGAAGAAAAGAAAAAGAAAGAAAGAGAGGAAGAAAAAAGAAGGGAAAAAGTATGAATGAAATAAAGAAAGAATATTGTGAGCTAAACAATTAGTTTTATATTAACATCTGCTGTTAGGAATTTTGCGTGTGTGTGTGTGTGTGTGTGTGTGTGTGTGTGTAAAAATGAAGCCATATCACATGGGAAGCATGGAGGAATCATTGTGTGACTTGAAGGGAGATAGAATAGACAATTCTAATCTATTCTACCCCTGCAACCTTTCTCAAAGGGAGACTAATTCCTTCCAGGAGGAAGTGGGAGATAGAGGGCAGAGATTAACCATTCTGCTCTCCTCAAGGAAAGGGGGAACAAGGTTAAAATTATCTCTATCTTCTCCCTTAAATATTGTTAGTCTAGGGGGATTGGTTTTCAGGTGCAAGCTAAATTTTGGATCACTATAAATTAATAAGGAAAGGAGCATCCCAAGCTTTGTAAACCACACTTGACTCTCTTCCCAACAAATACCAGTTCCAGAATGAACACACAAATAAATCAATAGTAAAACAGAAATCAGAGTAAGTATACATAGAAGAATATATATGAGACATTAGAAAATGAAGGATTCTCCCATTGAGAGTGAATTAATTGAGCTTCACCAAGAGAAAATTCTCCATCTCACCCAAGAGGAAATTCACTGAAATCTCTGGTGCAGCAATCAAGAGATAGGGAAATGACAGAGACTGCAAACCCCACTCATGTCATTTTCTTCCCAGAGTCTTATTATTCCTTTAGCAACCTGAAGTACAGCTGGCATCATCCTTCCTCTCTCTCTCTCTCTCTCTCTCTCTCAGAGCTGGAAGCAGAAGCACCTGAAATAATTGCAGAGTATATAGTTAAGAGACTCAAAGTGACTGAAGAGACTTGAGGAGATTGAACGGCCTTAAGAGCTCTCCTCTTTCCTGCTCTCCAACTATGTCCTGCCCTTCAAGCAGGCATGGGTTATTGACCTCCACCAATCAACAGAGAGTCTCATACCAGTGGGATCTGGGATGCAGATGACATTCCTCCCCTGGGTCAAAACTCCATGCAGTCTCTCACAAAGATCAGCTAGGGTATGTCAAAGACGAGCATCAGTACTTTAAAACAATAAAAATCATTTTCCTGGTATGCTGCATAACCAGCTTTCTTTATGACAAATAAAACAAATACACAATAATATATATATATGTATATATATATATATACATATATATATATATGTATATAGTAGATATGCCACTATACTAACCATTGGGGAGAGGGGCAGAACCAAGAGGGTGGGAGTAAAAGCAGGGACTTGCCTGAGTTCTCCCAAATCCCTGTAAAAATTACTCTTAAACAAAGCTATAGAATCCACAAAATGGCAGAATGAAACAAATCTCTAGCCCAAGACATCCTGGAAGGTGAACAGGAAAGATATACTATACTGGGCTGAGAGCAGAGTGCAGTCTGACATGGCTATGCCAGCACAGACAGAACTGGAGCAGGCCTCAGGGGACTGAATCACTGGAAGGTGTGGTAGTTTCAGACTTTTCAACCCACAAACACCAAAGACAGCATGGAAGGTCAGTGCAAAAAACTGAAAGAGGATCATGATCTGGCTGGGCTTCAGCCTTAGCGGGGAGTGAGGGGAGGAGGAAGTCGTGGCAGCAGCAGCAGCAGCAGTGGCAGTTACTTCCAGAACTGTGGGCCCACAGAGAGTGGGGGACCCAACAGCTGACCTAAAACCTCTGAAGCCTGGGACAGTACAAACTACCCCCACTGGAAGCAGAGTCCTACCCTGACAAAGAGTTAGAAAGTCAAACTTTTGGCTGGGAAGATAAGCAGACAGCACAACTGAACAAACGAACGAACAAATGAACGAACGAACGAATGAATGAATGAATAAAAAACCTCAGACTATATACTAATGATCACCTGATAGGATAGTACAACAACAACATGCCTAAGTACATAGACAAAACACATGCACTTTTCAAAAGGACATTTGTATTTGTAAGTATACAACAATCAATCAAAAGCAACAGGTATGGCTAGCAAAGCAAAATTAGCTAGCAGCAACACTATCAACAGGTTTATATCGTTACTGTATGAAGCAGTATATATTAAAAAAATTGCAGTTGTTGCTATAGCATGGACGTAATACAAAACAATCAAACAAAGACAAAAATGAAGCCAAATAAAAAGCAAACATACTCAAACATATGCATTTATTTCACATGGACATTTTCTGTCACCCAGATATACATGTAACTATTTTCAGGTTTGCCTGTAACACTATAACTTAGCCTAGTAACAGAGTCTAGTCTTCTTCTCACCATGCCACCTTGACTATCAGTGTCTTCTTGCTCTGTGGGTTAAATCTGTTGTCCTTTGTCCTTCATTCTTGAAGAGGATAAAAATGAAATCACAATGTCAGAGTCAATGTACAATGTATCTGACCATGACTTGCTATAGAAATACAAGCTTAGAGGTTCCACCACAGGTTGGGGACAAATAATCTCCATGACCATTTGGAAGGGAGATGTCTCTAAATCTGTGCATCTAATGTTTCTTTTGAGGTACTACAATTCTATTTTATTCATAGAACACAGAGCTTTCTTTGATATAGACATTCCATTCTTGAAAATTCTGCAATAGTACCTCCCATGTCTCATAAGTAATATCAAAGTTCTTCAGAGAGACCTTGAGAGTGACCTTGTATCATTTTTTCTGATCATCTTGTAAGTATCTGCCTTGGGTGAGTTCTCCATAAAATAGTCCTTTAGGCAAACATACATTTGGCATTTGAACAACATGGTCGACCCTCAGAGTTGGACTCTCTGTAGTCCCAACTCTGTTGGACTCTCTGAACTGCTTTGCAGTTCAGGTTGATAAAGGACTTCAGCGTCCATTACTTTATCTTGCCAGGTGATTTTCAGAATTTTCCTAAGACAATTCAAATGGAAACAATCCAGTTTCCTGGCATGGCACTGGTAGATTGTAAGTTTCACAGACAAAGCACAATGTGATAAGCATAATAGTTCTAAAGACCTTCAGTTTGATATTCAGAATAATACCTCTTATTTCCCACACATTCTTGTGTGTATATGTGTGTGTGTGTGTGTGTGTGGTTCATTTCCCTTTATAAAATTTATTTGTAGTTTCAAGATTCACTATTATAAGTTTTTAAGCATGCAATCTGATATAGACCATACATGTACAATTATATTAAACATATTTCCACATTACTCATGTTGTGAAAGAAGAATTAGAACAGAAGGGGAAAACCACAAGAAAGGAAAAAGAAACAATCAAATAAAAGGGTAAATACTTTGTTTCAATCTGCATTCAGATGTCATAGTTCTTTCTTTGGACGTGTATGGGATTTTCCATCATGAGTCTTTTGGGATTGTCTTACTTAGATCATTGCATTGCTTGGAAGAGTGAAGTCTATCAAAATTGGTCATCACACAATGTTGCTGTTACTATGTACAATGTTCTTCTGGTTCTGCTTACTGCACTCAGCATCAGTTCATGTAAGTCCAGGTTTTTGGGGTTTCTTTTCTAAAATCTGCCTGATCATCATATCTTATGGAACAATATAATTTCATTATATTCATATACTACAACTTGTTCAGCCACTCTGCAATTGATGTGCATCCCCTCAATTTCCAATTCTTTGTCACCATTAAAAGAGTTGCTACATCTTTGTACATGTAGGTCCTTTTCCCATTTTTTTAAATGATCTCTTTGAGATATAGACCTAGTAGTGGTATTACTGGACCAAAGGGTTTGCACAGTTTGGTAGTCCTTTGGGTATAGTTCCAAATTGCTTTCTAGAATGGTTGGATGAGTCCACAACTTCACCAACAATGCATTAGTGTTCCAATTTCCCCATGGCTTCTCCAATATTTATCATTTTCCTGCTTTTTCACATTAGCCAATATGATACATGTGATGTGGTACCTCAGAGTTGTTTTAATTTGTATTTCTCTAATTGATAGTCACACACATTCTTTTAGAACCTCCCAAATGCTGAGCTAGCTCTGACAATGAGTACATCAACTTCATCATTAATATATACATTCCTGAAAAGTACTGCTAAGGTAAGTAAACATTAGCACAAGCAGCAGAAAACTAATCCACATGTTATTGCATTTCAATCTCAAAGGCTGCAGTGAGTGCACAATCATCAGTGAACAAAAAGTCTTGCATCAACTTTCTCTCCACTTTAGTCTTAGCTTGCAGTATTTCAAGTTAAATAATTTACCATCGTGATGGTAGCTGGCCTTGATGCCTTTTTCATCGTCATCACAAGCACATAAAAACTTCATTGAAAACATGATAAAACCATAGCAGCATGCATACAGTCCCACTTCACTTTATTGGTGAATGGGAAAACATCAGAAGATAGTCTATTATCCAGAACCTGTGCAAGCAAGACATCATGAAACTGATGCACAATTCTAATGAACTTCTCAGGGCAACAAAATTTCACCATGCTTTTCCAGAAGCCATTGTGATCGACACTTCAAAGATCTTGGTTAGATTTATAGATGTTAAGTACAGATCTCTCTTCTGCTCCTGGCATTTCTAGTGGAGTTGTTAGGCAGCAAACACCATATCAACCACTTCTTGACCCTATCTGAAGTCACACTGGTGTAATACTAATGAGATTAAAGATCTTTCCTGCTCATTAATGGGCCTACCCATTAAGGGGAGCTTGATTAGGGGAGACTTGTAGGAAGGCCCACACCTATTGTTAATGAGGTACTGGTTATACTTTAAGATGAGGTTTTGTTTTTGGGGCTTAGTTTTTGGAGGAAGATTTGTGTGCCAGATGAGACTCTGGGAAGCTGTTAAGGAGCTCCCTGGCTTTGAAAACCCAGATATTGGTGCTTCTTTCTCTGGTAACTATGTATGTATGGTCAGACAGTTACATGTCTGTTGATCTATGATGTATGTGTTGCTTACTGTCAAACAGTTGGAAGCCTTGTCTGTTGATTTTGATTTCTCTGTATTTTCCTCTGAAGTTCAATGTGCTGACTTTTTTCCCTTGAACTAAGTGAATGATATATGTGCTTGATTAAAGTGATTGTTGACTCCTCAAAAGTTTCTTTCCTTTTAGAAAAGCAGATCAAAGAACCTGTGCAGCAGACTCTCCTGTGTATATCAGGGTGTTTGCTTTTACAGCTGGTTCTCAGGTAGATGATTATCTTCCAGATGAAGGACTAGCTGATTAAGCAGGACTCTGGCAAGAATTCTGCTAGCAATGACCAAGAGAGAGACCTCGCCCACTCACCCTATGGTCGTCACAGGACAAACTATTTCTTTTTCCTTCATATAGATGGACAATAAAGGCATCCTTAATCCCCTGGGGAATAATTTCCTCTTGCCATATAACTCAGAACGTTTCTGTCAGCTATTGTTTAAACAATAGATCCCTTGCTTTGTAGATCTCTATTGGAATAGAATCGGCTTCAGGTACTTTGCCACATAAGAGGAACTTAATGGCTTTCAAAGCCTCTTCTTCAGTTGGAAGTTTGACTAGAGAAGGAGTGACAAATCTGAGGTAAAGAGTCAATGGATTCAGTATTTGTTGATGATGTTGTAATGGTAATTTACATGGGAATATCTTTCCCATTCATTAGTAGACCCATGTGACTTGCTTGGGTCACATGGAAAGCTGAGTCACATGCAGCTTGTAGTGGGAGGAGTTTGCTGAATGGGTGGAACAGGAAGAGGCAGAACTAGAGCAGAACTGAGAGGAAATGAGTGAGAGAGCAGTCAGAACTGAAGGAGGCAGGGAAGCCCACAGCTAGCTGTGAATATGAGAAGGACATCTTGTTTAATGGAAGCCTGCTTGTGATTTTTGTAAGGAAGCTGGTTTGTGGGAAGCCTAGCAGAGGGAAGGCTTGGGGATAGTGTTGACCTCTGAATTGTTATTGTATATAGATTTTTGTTACTATGATGGATTTGGCTTTCTGTTGTCTGAATAAATCTTTTGGTTCTGTCTTCCATGTGGAGAGTCTGTGGTATTTTGAGATTCAGAATTGCACTGGGATATTTTTGGCTGCCCTAGGTGCTGTGAATATAGTATTGGCACTACAGATGTTCTGTTGAGAACATATGGAAATCTTCAGCCCATCTCTCCAGGATCATGTCCTTATCAACAATCAGTATGGCTCCATTAGTACTGAGTAGTGGATATGCTCCATAGGTCTTTTACCCATAAATACCTTTCAGAGAATCATAAAAACCCTTTATATTATTACTATCAGCATAAAACTAAATTTCATGTGCTTACTTTCTTTCTTACAAACTTTCAGGTCTACTTACTTCTTTCATCATTCTTACTGAGCCAATAATTCTACATCTCTCTAAGCTTGGCTTGAACTTTACTTTTGATGGAGTTAAATACTACATTTTTAGAGATAGGTGAACTATCCTGATGGTAGATCCTATAAAGATCTCATTTCCATAATAGCTTCTGAATTTCCTGATCATTTTTATCAAATCCATCCTGAGGTTTGCAAGTGTGCTGGCCCAAATAAGCACATGCGATTCTATATACCAAGTATCTCAATGCTGCTCATTCTTTTTCTGCTCCACTGTTACCTACAGTGTGCTGGCTAAATTTTCCCTCCAAGTCAACAACAAACTTTTCACGCATCAAGAAGTGTTCTAATCTGTTGATGTTGGGTCTTCTAACAGTAGTCATATCTTGGAGCCACCATTGTTGTTGAATATGAGTGTTTGGAGAGGATAAGTCTATAATCAATCCAGCACGCTGTACCATACACATTGATGAATGAGGGTTCATCATTCTGGGAGCATATTCATTGATGATGGGGTTACTTGAGCATATCTTTTTAAAACAAATTGACTTGGGCTTTTATTTAATAGCCTCTAGGTTAACCTTACTTAAATCCTATAGTTTGTTTATACTGTTTTCCCACATGGCATTAGTTTAAATAGGAATTGGTATAGTGTTTGGATGCTAACAATTTTTGTGATAAATTGAAAGATTTATTCTCTCTTAGTCTGATTTTTTGTGATGGTGAATTCTGAGGCCATCACTTTTGTCTCACTTGTTACTTTGTTTGTGGGAAGGCCCTAGCAGTTGGGGGAAGGCTTGGGAATGACTTTGTCCCTTGCTGTGCTAATGTGTATTGACTTCTTGGCTACTATGATGGATTTGGCTTTCTGGTTTGGGGATTTGGTTTTCTGGTGTCAGAATAAATGTTTTTTTTTTTTTTTCTGCCTTCTATATGGAGAGTCCATTATACTTTGCAATTGAGAACTATTCTGGCATTTTCATAGTCACCACCAGTGGTGTGAATATTGCCTTGGCAATACATCTGGGTATAAAATTGATTGGAATATCATTGACATAGTTAAAAGTGGAAGATTATCATTTTCACTGCAATTGTCTACAAAGATTGATAGTATTCTTAGGGGCCATTATGAGGATTTTAAAGAGTGCTATGAAGGGAAGAGAAGGGGTCCTATATCCTATATAGGATATAATTATTCTAGGACAGTTGCACAGACCAACTAATTTACCTTTTAATTAACTGGAGAAGTAACTAAGTAACTCACTCAGTCACACAGACAATATGTGGAGGAGGCTAAAGTGAAACTTCATTCCCCAGTTACTCAATAAAGTGAAGTGATGCTGAGCTTTTAAAACTTTCAGTGATGTTCTCAACCACTTCCAAAACATCAAAGTGTTCAGAAAAGTGTTACCGTCTCTTTTATAAATAGCTGTTTTCTATGGCAGTAGTAGAAATGCCACTCACAGGCAGAAGTCAACTATAACTAGGACTATATTCTCACTCAGAGTGAAATGGTTCCAGTTATGCAGCCAAGATTGCATTCCTGTTTCCTTTGAAATGTATCTTGGCTGTCCAGGTGTAAATTTCCAGCATTTCACTGTCTCATTTATTTTGTGAAGAACTGGGGCAGAATACCACCACCATGACCACCACCACCACCACCACCACCACCACCACCACCACCATTACCATTACCACTATTAGTGCTACTACTACTGCTTCTGCTGTGGCCTCTATTGCTATTGCTGCTGCTACCACCACTACCACCTTCTCTTTCTCCTCTTCCTTCTACTACTATTAATACTAATACTGTTGCAGCTACTGATACTACTGCTGCTATTACTACTACTATCACTACCACCACTACCACCTCTACTTCCCCCTTCTTCTCCTTTTCTTCCTTCTCCTGCTCCTCCTCCTACTACCACCACTGTTACTAATTAGTACTATTGCTACTAACTACCAACAACAACTGCTGCCATTAAGTATTATAACTGCTATACCTTTTAGAATTTCCTTCTAGTAAAAGAATTGCACAATGTTAGAATTAAAATGTGTCTCAGGGTGAACAGAGCCCAATCGTCTTACTTTACAAACAAGAAAACTGAGGCTCAGAGAGGTAAAATGCTCATAGCCTTATGGCTAGTTGATGGGTGAGTAATCATGATTTGTTACATAGGATAAGGACTGGATCTGTGATTTCACTAATATAGGGAACTCCTATATGAGGGAATTCCTAGGTCAGCAGGCTCTCTGAAATTTATAGTCTGAGAGAGGCTGTCTTACTCTTCTCTTCTAGGTTGACCTCTGTCCTGCTCCACCTCCAGACCTAGTGCCTGGAACCCTTGGTACCGCTCCACCATGAGGCTGAGCCAGTGATTGGCGAGTCTATGTGTGGACTCCAGAGCATGAAAAGATGCAGCCATGCATTTCTACTTGCCTTTTCCAGAACAACCACAGGCCTGTTCTACTTTCACCCAGTCTGCCTGAACGAGCTCAGCTGTTCTTCCCTTTCCTTCCTTCATTCCCTTCTTTCCAGATCCCTTTATTTTTTGTTTTCCTTTTAGGATATAAGCTTTTATCTATACTATCTACCTATCAATCATCTAGCCTCTTTATCTCTCCTATGCTATATATCTTATGTATCCTAACTAGCAATCTATCTGTCTTATCTGGTAGTCTATCCTATCCACTTATTAATCCTTTATCAATTATCATTTATCCCATCTAGCTTTCTGTCTGTCTATCTGTCTATGCTATCTATCTAAAATTGTGTATCCTATCTATGTATCTAGTCTATCTTATCTAGATCTACATCACTATGTATCTATCCTACCTATGTTATCTATCTATTCTATCTACCCATCAGGCATCTATCGTCTAGCCTATTAATCCACCTATCAATCATCTATTCTATCTATGTAGCAATGTATCTTTTTATCTCTACTATTTACCAAAAGAAAATCTATTCACTCTATGTATTTATTCTATCCTATCTTGTCTAAAGCTATCTATGTGTGTATGTATCTATCTCTGTATCTATCTATTCTAGAACACCGAGAGTTTCAGTGTTTTGTGCAGGGTCACGCAGACAATATGTGACAGAAGTAGAACCTTTTTCTGGAGCTATTTGGGCTCCATGACTGGCTAAATTCTTCGTTCTGCTATCCTGCCTCTCTGTCTCATCATAAACAATTATTAAATGTGTCATACCCAACTCCACAAAAGCTAGGGCTTTTTATCCTACTTTTATTCATCAGAATAAGTAGTAAATAAAAATAATATTTTTGAGTTTTTGTTTGTTGTTGTTTGTTGTTTTAGCTAAGGGATTTGACTTTGCCTCTTATTCATATGACAGTTTATAAGGAATAGTTTCTTCATATGTAAGTGTCTCTGGATGTTTACTTTCCCTTCTCTGTGACACAAGAATCCAAGAAGTTCAACATTCAAAGTGGCATCACCTATTTATCTTCCTGAGGTGAACAAGAGTATGGGAGGAAGACAGACAGGCAAAAACTCACACGTACATACATACACACAACCTTGTAGTTTCAGCACAGTGTGAAGCCCTGGCTAGTGGCAGGTGGCATTAGAGATAGGTTGGAATGGAAGTGGGTTAAGCAATTTATTATCAATGATTTTTCAATTAAAGAAAAACAGGTAATATGCCAGAAGGCAGTGAGTCAGAGGTCAACACCTGCTCCTCCCTTGGAATGTCCATAGAATTCTGACATATTATCTGCTGGGAAATCAGATTGCATTTAGATGCCAGCAGAACGAGGACGCACAACTGCCTTGCAGCAGTTCAATGCCAGGCCTTAGCTTCTCATGTGTCACTCAGCCCCAAGGTGCTCCTTGCAGTGACTTACTCCTGGCATGACAGTAAATAAAAGCCAAGTGTAACTTTGCTCATGAAACAGATCACTTCTGTGATGCTTCTCAATGGTAGCCCCAGGGCCTCCTATACTCTTTTGGGAATGAGCACCTTTATGAGTCTTTGGATTCCCCCTAATAGCAGAGAATCACCATAAGTTATTCATTTAGGAAGACTTAATAGCCTGATAAACAGTGCTCATAACTCCCCAATTGTTCTTTTTTTTAAAACTAAGCTCTATTGAATTACATCCTTTATGCATCAGTTTCCAACACTATCAGAAAAGAGTGAATTACACACACACAAATACGCACACACTTACCTATATAATCTCCAAATTATTTCCAAATCCCTTTATGCCTATTCAAACTACGCCCCTCAACCAAGTAAATTTGCTGGCCCCCCTGCAACTTGGCAATAGCCTCTGTGGACAATTTTAGGAAATTCTGATCTCTGGACTGTATCTGGACAAAAATAAACACAAAAACGAGTTTCAGCAACAAAATATTCCCAGAGCTACTATATAAAGAGAAAATTAAGAGTCCTAATTCTAAGGATATGTGGGTGGAAGGGCTTTCTGAATATTCCTCAAGTCAAGTCTCAGCAATGACTCTGGGCACACAGGAGTTCATGAGAACACACTGATATAAGAAATTCTCTAGTATCCAAACTAAGATAGTAGATAGTGTGTCAACTAGCCCACAGAGATATCATTAAGAGTTGGTTGTTTTTGAAGGAATGATGTGGTGCACATGATAGAGTGTTGGATCTGGAGTCAGGAAGACCTGAATTCAAATTTTAAATATTTAAATTCTTATATTTCTCAATCAAATGGTCAAAATTATGTACAAATCCACAATGACACATCTGTCAAGTCTTTAACAACCTACACCATTTACTCATGTTTAATCTAGACTTGGAGACACTTAACCATACTGTTATGTTTTCAGATAGGCTTACGTTTTTGAGGTAATTTTAGCTAGTACACATAATTACTACTATCTTGGAAAGTGGGAGGTGAATTAGATAGTTCTGTGCCAATTAGTTTGTATCTTTGACATTTAAGAAGATTGGTTTGTGAAAATTTTAATCTACTCTATTCCCATCAAACAAATTTTACATGTAATTTGCTAAAGAAAGTTTCCAAACAGGAATTTAGAATGTCTATATAAACGTATGAAAAATCTTCTGAAAATAGTGGTGGTTAAGAAAGAATTCACCACTATAAAATACTGATAATAATAGCATCTACTTGCCAGAGCTGATGAATGGACAAATGAGATAAACATGTAAAACATTTAGCAAACCTTATATTTCTATCCAAACATTAACTTTTGATGCTACTGCTACTACCATAGCTATTTTTTACTGCTAGTACTATAAGTAGTGGTTGCAATAGTAGTGGTAGTAGTAACAGTACATTTTTTATACCCAAGGACTTTGTAAAGTGTTGTCGATAACAACTTTGAAGTGCAGTGCCTCATTACTACTGCTACTACTACTACTACTACTACTACTACTACTACTATTACTAATACTAATACTAATACTGATACTATTTCTAGTTCCAGTGGTGGTGATGGTGATGGTGAAAGGATCCCTCAGAGTTGTTATTGATAACACTTAAAATGTTTTTGTGTATAAAAAGATTTCTATCAACATTGTTATTTTTAAAAAGGAAGAAATGAAAGAAGCATTGAGGAAAAATTGAAAAAAATATATTGAGTCTGAAGAAGTTGAGCTCAAATCTTGACTTTTACTAAGTATTTGATCTTAAGTAAGTTATTTAATCTCCCAGGATTTCAATTTCTTTATTTGCTAAGTGACAAGGTTGGAGTAGATGATACTGAGGTCTCCTCAAATCTATGATCATGTGAGACCAATGATGGAGGAATGGTTGAAGAAGTGATGAAAGATGAATTACTGCTATATTTCTATGCTTTAAGGAATAATGGTGTGTGAATACTATAGAGTAACATGGAAAGGCTTATATGAAGCTATGCAAAGAAAGCAGAAGTAAATATGCATACACTCATTCATTTATTGATTCATACATACATACATAGACTGGTGGTGGCAATGTAAAAAAACGTCAGCATAAAGAGACCACAAAATTCCATGTCATATGAGGATGAGGTGAAGAAACCTGGTAAGAAGTTTAGCCTGGAGAAGAGATAACATTGGGAACCAGGTACTTTTCTTTGTTTGTTAAATATTTGAAGGACAATCATGGGGAAGAAGGATTGCCCTTGATCTATTTGGCCCCAGAAAGAAGAACTACAGCATAGATAGGTCTTACAAAGAAGCAAATTTAGACTTGGACAAACAAACAACAAAAACAAAGCAACAAACAATGAATAAAATCCTCCCCAAAAGCTAGCAAATGGATTTTCCAAATGTTACTTTGGTACTTACAAGATATGCACATACATATAAACATACATGCATGCATGCATGCATACATACATACATAAACTGATGATAAATCTGACCAAGGACTACCTTAGCTAAGCATGGAGCTCATTACCAGTGGGATAAGCTATGAATTTTTTGGCTATGGAAGATTCACATAGGTGAAAGAACCTTGTAAAGTGGGAAAAAATATGGAATAATCTATAGAGTGGACTTGTAGTCTGTGAGACCTGTGCTTGAATATATCTGGTACTTACTAACTGCATGGCCCTGCAAGTGTCACTTAATCTCTACAGCCTTACTTTTCTCATTTATAAAACAGGGATAATATGGTAACCATTTCACAGGAGTGTTGTGAGGAATAATTAAACAATGTATTTTGAAACCATAAAGCTCTATATTAATGTTAGTTACAGTTATTAATATTAAATTGGCATAGACTTGTAGAGAAACAGTTCCTGTTTGTTATCATTATTATTGCCTGGAGCTGTGATTTTATTGGTCTAAACAATTCCTTGCAAGGAAATTTTAGCAATGCATATTAGGAATCCTTCTGTATTCTAGAGCATACCAGAAAACTGCCTGCAATTAAGACACTGATTGACTTAACCAGGTCCAGACTACTGTTCTGTGTTAGCAGTAGAATTGGAACTCAGTTCTTTCTGGTTTCAAAATCAGTTTCCTACCAGGGAGAAAAAAACAAGCCTGACATATCTCATGAATATTACTAAATATATTTCAGTATTTCAAGGATATGTGCTTTCAGTGGTGTGATTATTCCCTCAGTCAAAGTCAACTGCAACCTTGTTGCCACTCAGTAGCAACTTTTTGAGAGTAGATGCGTGTGGTAGGAAGAATATCTACTGAAGTCCTTGTCTAGGTTAATTTTGAGGGGTTTGTTTTTGTTTTTCCCCTAAAGGACAAAAATCTGTTTTCTAAAAATATTAGATGGCATGCGGCCTTCTCTTTTCATTTAAGTTCCGAGCTGGAATCACAAAAATGAGACAGGGATGGCCAAGAATACTGAAGACAATGTATTATTTATTGTTGTCCAGTCATTTTTCAGTTGTATGTCTCTTTATGACCCCAGTTGAGGTTTTCTTGACAAAGATACTAGAGTGATTTGCCGTTTCCTTCTCCAACTCATTTTACAGATGAGGAAACTGAGGCAGTTAAGTAACTTGCTCAAGGTCACATAGTGAGTGTCTGAGACCAGATTTGAACTCAGGTCTTCCTGACTCCAGACCCTGCGCTCTCTCCACTGCACTTAGCTGCCCAGCACGTTACTCCATAGCCAATCTATAGATGAACTACTCGGAGTTCAGAGAGTCTAATTCTTGGACAATGATAATATATTACTACGATGATCCTTAATGTTTTTCTATTTCAGCAAAACCTGCCAGATCTGTTGTATTCTACTGACACAGCCTTTGAGAACTGCTGATCACAGTAAAGTCTCTGAGCAGGTTCTAGAGGCTTCTTCAGCAGATCATCCTTAAGGTAACTGAGGAAACTGAGATTTAAAGAGGTATGTGACTTTACTAAGGAAATCAGGTAACATTTTGCAGAGCCAAGATTAACATGCAGGTTCTTTGACTGCAAATTCCGTAGTACCTTTCCTACTTTATTTGGTAATCTCTAAACTTCCCTCACCCATAAACTGATGATGTTGGAATAGATGATGGGTAAATTTTAGATCCCTCCTAGTCCTAAAATTATTTGACTCCATGAATATAATATTGCTTAAGATTAAACGTGATGTACCTTTGTAAACCATATGCTTTTAGGTATACCAGGAATTTCAGGCACATAACTTTTTGAGGAATTTTCACTGAAAGATAAATTCACCATTACATACTCCAAAAATAACAACAGCATATACAACGATAATCATATTTAAATATTCCTTTAACATTGACAAAATGGTTTCATCTGATCCTCTCGACAATCCTGGGATGTAGGTGCTATTATTATCACCACTTTACATCTGAAGAAACTGAGGCAGATAAAGGTGAAGTGATTTGTCCAGGATAACATAATTGGTAAGTATCTAAGACTGGATTTACAATCAGGACTTCTTCCCTCTAGCTCCAGTGCTCCATCCACTGTACTACTTAATGTCAGAGATCATGTCTCTGTCAATCACTATTTTTAGAAGGTTTTTCATAGGTTTATATAGATGTATTCAGTTCCTGCTTGGAAACTTTTTAGTAAGTTAGTTTACAAATATAATTTATTTGACGGGAATAGACACTAGACTAAAATTTTCACAAGACAATCTTTTGGTTAAATATCAAAAATACAAACTAATTGGCACAAAACTATCTAATTCACCTTCCAGTTTCCAAGACAGAACTAAATTTATGTGTACTAGCTAAAATTACCTTAAAAATTTAAGCCTATTTGCAAAAATAACAGTATGGCTAAGTATCCCCAATTCTAGCTTAAACTTGAGCAAATGGTGTGGGTTGTTAAAGACTTGTCAGATGTGTCATTGTAGATTTGTACATGATTTTGCCCATTTGGTCTAGAAATATGAGGATTTAGATATTTAAAATTTTAAATTTAATTTAAAACTTGTTCATAACCAAATTTAAATATATTAATTATAGACAGGATTATTCATTGAAAAACATTTAAACTGCATATTAACATTCAGAAAATTTTCTGAGGCTTTAGTACATGTGAGGTTATTGCTAACCACAGTTAGATGAGACTCAGAAAGTTGGGGAATCAGATGATACAAGTCAGCACACTTAATTTAAATGTGATTTTAGAGGTAGGAATGGGAATGACTATTAAAAATAAGTCATACTTATAGTAGATTTATACTCTCTTCTTTCTCCTCTTACTTTATAATACTGTAATATATTGCTGTCATCCTCCTGCAACCAAGAACATCCTATTAGTACTTGAATGGACTCATTTAACTGCATGCTGTCTGAAATCAAATGAAGGTGTTTATTAAAGTTAATTTTATAAACTCAATCCATATAACCAGAACATTTAGACAATAAAACACCATGCTGCCTCATCTAGTTTACCTCTATAACCAGAGGGTTTTGATTAAGAGAAGGGAAGGAGGAGGAAAAAAAAGAGAAGAAGGAGAAAGAAGAGAAGGAAGAGAAGGAAAAGGAAGAGGAGGAGGAGATAGAGAAGAAGAAGAAGAAGAAGAAGAAGAAGAAGAAGAAGAAGGAGGAGGAGGAGGAGGAGGAGGAGGAGGAGATGGAGAAGAAGAAGATAAAGAAGAAGAAGAAAAAGAAGATGAAGAAGAAGAAAGGGGAGGGGAGGGAGGGAAAGAAGGAGAGCACAAGTGGAAAAAAGGAAGAGAGGGGGGGAGAAATGGAAGAAGAAAAGAGAGAAAGGGGAGGGAGGAAGAGATGGAGAAAAGGAGAGAGGGAGAGAAAGAGATGAGAGAGAGAGAAAGAGAGAGAGAAAGAGAGAGAGAGAGATCCAGGCAACTATAATTTGTGACAAATTTTTATGCTGAAAAATCAGGCAGACCAAC
Source organism: Notamacropus eugenii (assembly GCF_028372415.1). NCBI lineage: Eukaryota > Metazoa > Chordata > Mammalia > Diprotodontia > Macropodidae > Notamacropus > Notamacropus eugenii. The sequence continues at coordinate 269,717,219 of NC_092876.1, forward strand.
AGTAATGCTGAAAACAAAGGGCCTTTGACTTGTTTTAACACAGAGAAATTTGTCATTTAACTTCTGACTGGGGACACCAGTAGGGACGCAAGGATGCATTTAGAAGATCACAGGCACCAATGAGACAAGGAAATAATCCATCTCTGGGGGGGGTCATAATACAGCCATAACTCAGCTGGCTGAAGGGAATTTGGGCCTCAGGTGAGATGCTCTTCAGACCATGGCAAGTAAAGGAAAGAGGAAAGATGATGGTTCAAGGCAGTTAACCATACCTGGTGCCCAGGCCAGTTCAGGAGAACAAGGGCCAGGAGTTCTATCTTCAAGGGTGGTACCACATTCAAGTAAGTACTTCTGATTGACTTCCTAGCTCTGCCATCCGAGGGAGGAAATAAAAAATACAGAGTTAAAAATTTCTCACATGAAAGATTCTAGATATGTATATGGCGAATTCCAGAAAAGGGGCATGGCAGGGATACAAGGAGGGCAAGGAGGCATGTTTAGAATAAATACTTCCATTCTGAGGAAAAGCTAGGCCTAGAAAGTGAGAGGTGTTTCTGAGTATCACAACACTAAAAGTAACATTTAATGCTGATTAATTTTACTATAGGACTTTTAATTTTCAAATCTGTCCTTATGTAAATTAAGATGTATTAACAGAGATCATTGCATCCAAGCCCATGCATATATGAAAAGAAAAAAAGGAAACCCTCAGTGCTATGCTTTTTCTCCATCATTACATGGCACAAATCTTGTAACCTCCTAAAAACTTATTCTAACTATATTTTTATATAAGTCCCCTCCATGCCCCTGGCACTGTTTCCATAGGAACCTTAATGCTTCAAAAGGAAATAAAAAAAGTATGAGCCTTAAGAAAATTGCACAAAGTGAACAAAATAAATTATTATATTGAACATATGTGGCATAAACAAAATATGGGGTGCAGTTAAAAAATTTTATTGCCTCTTTTTAATGAAAACAAGCATAATTCACGCATGGCACTTCCATTTATGAGTAGTGAGGTCATCCCCAAATCACAGCCATAAAATTTTTGTAGTACCCCTCATATCACATACTTGAGAGCTTTCCCACAGATCAGTAAATTTAGCAGACCTCTGACTGTCAGTGTCCAAATTTACACATAATTCTCATTGAATTAATGAGTTAAGAGGTTTTTATTTCCTTTTGAAATCCTGCAAAAACAGACCCACTACAATATGTTATAGAAAAGGACACTATTGTTCTTGACATATACATTATGCATCACAATTACATACGTTATGTATCATGAATACATACACCCATGTATATGTACAGACCTACACAAATGTATAGTTATACTTGTGCAAATAGCTTTCTGTTCCCCAAACAAAGTTTGGATGCTATTGTATACCAGGCAAGGGAAAGTTATTTTATAACCCCACATCCAAAGTCTCCTGCTCAAGTTTCATATTAAGATTCTCCAGGGTATGTGTCTTTGACATCAGGACAAAGCCCAATAAACCAGTCTTACTAGACAGTTGGAGAACTCAGAACATCATTGACCACATTCCCTAGCTGAATTCCTTTCTTCTTGCAAGCTATTAGCTTTACTTGCTTGGTTTAAAAGCAAGACAAAGCAGATGCATTTTCATCACTTATTTTGACTGAGAAGTGGGGTACCACGTCCTTGCCTTCTTCTACCTCCTAAAAGGTGAGCTGGTATTGGATTTCTGAGCCAGAGAGATCTGGGTTTGAATTCTCCTTCTGATTTTGGGATAAAAGGCAATATTCACCTCTAATCATCCATTTCTTCACCTATAAAATGAAAATAATAATGCCTATAATCCCTCCCTTACAAAATTGCTTTGAAGATCAAATGCTCTCTATTGTTAAGTGAGATACTTTATTATTAAGTTCCTTTGAAAATGCTAATGTACCATATACAGGTATCCCTTCTACATTACATAAGTGAGGGACTTGGAGCCTCCACTATCTGGAAAATCCACATAAAGATTTTTGGCCCTCCTTTCATACTAGAGAAGAGGTATGAGTTATTATGATATGAAAAGATAGAATATATTGCTATTATATAATACTATACATTATTTTGCACACTTCTGAATTTCCAAACTTTTTTGTATAGTCTGATGACCTTCCCTTTCATCTGTGGCTCCTGCAAAGTTCCCCAAAACTTCCCACTTAATTTCTTATGCCAACCTGCCACATCCCGAAACCATGATGAGGAAAGTTGTGATGTGGAAGGGAGAACTGTAGAGGTCAGACATCATTATTCTTAAAAGAACTACTTCTTTGGTTCTCTTGAGCCAGGAAGCCAGACTTCTTTCTTATTAGTTAATAGTAACTAACATGTATATGTAGCTTTAATATTTGTAAAGCACTTTCTATGTGCTATCCCACTGGACCTTCAGAATGGCCCTGTGAGGTAGGTGCAATTATTACCCCATTTTACAGATAAGGAAACTGGGGCTGGGAGAGAAAGATGAAGTGAGTAGCCCAGAGGCACATAGCTAGTACCTAAGACAGAACTGAAACCTAGGCTTCCGTGTACTCTATCCACTATACCACCTAGCTGCCTGTGGCATATGTCTTTAGTCATGGTATGAGAATTGAAAATAATTTTAGATTAATTTATTAGGAAAATTGGTATGGGCACTGTAAAGTTTTTGGAATTGTGAATACCATTATTATCATCAACTTCATTATAAGCTTTACCATATTTGTGATATTCTGTGAATATAGATTAATTAACATAGTAAATATATACATTATATAACTATTATGTATTATTATATTATGTATTATTATATAACTATTATGTAATATAAATTATACATATAATTATAAATATGGGGGGGCGGAGCCAAGATGGCAGAGTAGAAAGATGCACATACACATAGCTCCGAACCCACAACACACAGAACTGCTAGAGGGGAGTAACTTACGGCGAATTCTGCACCCAGAGGCCACGGAATATTGGAGCGAGGGAGATTTCTGTTCCAGAGAGACCTGCAAACCTCTCGCGGGGGGTCCGTCGCGCTGCGGACGCGGAGCCCAGCCCAGACCTGCGGCGGCCGCGGCTCCGAGAGGTACAGATCCGAGCAGGCTTTAGGGACGGGATCTCCAGTGGCGGCACAAGCCCCTCCACCCACTGGTGAGGACAGTTGGTGAGAGAGTCTCTTTGGCGGGTCGAGAGGGGAGTGGGGTGCCCCCATGGCTCGGGCCCCCCTGGGAGATAGAAGCTGAGAGGCGGCTGCAGACAGGGGTTCCCCAAACGGGCAGGAGCCTGAATCCATTGTGGAAGGTCTGTGCATAAACCCCCTGAGGGAACTGAGCCTGAGAGGCAGCCCTGCCCCGACCTGACCATCTGAACTTAATTCTCACACTGAATAGCAGCCCTGCCCCTGCCAAAAGCCCTAAGGCTGGAAGCAGCATTTGAATCTCAGACCCCAAACGCTGGCTGGGAGGATCAGGAGGCGAGGTGGGTGTGAGGAGAATATTCAGAGATCAGGCCACTGGTTGGAGAAAATGCCAAGAAAAGGGAAAAGAAATAAAACTATTGAAGGGTACTTTACCAGAGAAAAGACACTTCCTCCCTTCCTTTCTGACGAGGAAGAACAATGCTTACCATCAGGCAAAGACACAGAAATCAAGGATTCTGTGTCCCAGCTCACCCGATGGGCTCAGGCCATGGAAGAGCTCAAAAAGAATTTTGAAAATCAAGTTAGAGAGGTGGAAGAAAAACTGGGAAGAGAAATGAGAGGGATGAAAGAGAAGCATGAAAAGCAGATCAGCTCCCTGCTAAAGGAGAACCAAAAAAATGTTGAAGAAATTAACACCTTGAAAACTAGCCTAACTCAATTGGCAAAAGAGGTTCAAAAGGCCAATGAGGAGAAGAATGCTTTCAAAAACAGAATTAGCCAAATGGAAAAGGAGATTCGAAATCTCACTGAAGAAAATAGATCTTTCAAAACTGGAATGGTACAGATGGACGCTAAGGACTTTATGAGAAAGACAGATATCACAGAAGATAGCGTGAAGATTCGAAAAATGGAAGATAATGTGAAATATCTTATTGGAAAAACAACTGACCTGGAAAATAGAATCAGGAGAGACAATGTAAAAATTCTGGGACTACCTGAAAACCATGATCAAAAGAAGAGCCTAGACATCATCTTCCATGAAATTATCAAGGAAAACTGCCCTGAGATTCTAGAACCAGAGGGCAAAATAAATATTCAAGGAATCCGCAGAACACCGCATGAAAGAGATCCAAAAAGAGAAACTCCTAGGAACATTGTGGCCAAATTCCAGAGTTCCCAGGTCGAGGAGAAAATATTGCAAGCAGCTAGAAAGAAACAATTCAAGTATTGTGGAAATACAATCAGGATAACACAAGATCTAGCACCCTCTACATTAAGGGATCGAAGGGAATGGAATAGGATATTCCAGAAGTCAAAGGAACTAGGACTAAAACCAAGAATCACCTACCCAGCAAAACTGAGTATAATACTTCAGGAGAAAAAATGGTCTTTCAATGAAATAGAGGATTTTCAAATTTTCTTGATGAAAAGACCAGAGCTAAAAAGAAAATTTGACTTTCTAACACAAGAATGAAGAGAACCATGAAAAGGTGAACAGCAAAGAGAAGTCATAAGGGACTTACTAAAGTTGTACTGTTTACATTCCTACATGGAAAGACAATATTTGTAACTCTTGAAACATTTCAGTATCTGGGTACTGGGTGGGAGTACACACACACACACATGCACACACGCACACATATGTAGAGACAGAGTGCACAGAGTGAATTGAAGAGGATGGGATCATATCTTAAAAAAAAATGAAATCAAGCAGTGAGAGAGAAATATTGGGAGGAGAAAGGGAGAAGTTGAATGGGGCAAATTATCTCTCATAAAAGAGGCAAGCAAAAGACTTATTAGTGGAGGGATAAAGAGGGGAGGCAAGAGAAAAACATGAGGTCTATCCCATCACATTCCACTAAAGGAAAGAATAAAATGCACACTCATTTTGATAGGAAAACCTATCTCATAATACAGGAGAGTGGGGGACAGGGGCACAAGCGGGGTGGGGGGGAGGATGGAGGGGAGGGCATGGGGAGGAGAATGCAATCCGAGGTCGACACTCATGGGGAGGGAAAGGATCATAAGAGAATAGAAGTAATGGGGGACAGGATAGGATGGAGGGAAATATAGTTAGTCCTATACAACACAGCTATTATGGAAATCATTTGCAAAACTGCACAGATTTGGCCTATATTGAATTGCTTGTCTTCCGGGGGGGGGGTGGGGGGTGGAAAGGGAGGGAGGTAAAGAAGCTGGAACTCAAAGTGTTAGGATCAAATGTAATGTTCTTATGACTGGGAAATAAGAAATACAGGTTAAGGGGTCAAGAAAGCTATCTGGCCCTACAGGACAAAAGAGAAGACGGAGACAAGGGCAGGGAGGGAGGATAGAAGAGAGAGTAGATTGGTCACAGGGGCAATTAGAATGCTTGGGTTTGGGGGGGGAGGGGATAAAAGGGGAGAAAATTTGTAACCCAAAATTTTGTGAAAATAAATGTTAAAAGCTAAATAAAAATAAATAAATAAATAAATATAGATATCTAGATGGAAATATAGATAAACATAAATATGTAGATAAATACATGAATTATATGTTAGCATAATAAATTATACAAAATATAGACATAAGTATTATAATATTTATTATACCTATAGTTATGATTATTATATGAATTATACCTATAATTATGAATTATACATATGCATATTAATATAATATTATATTTATATCATATAATTAACCTAATTCATTAGAATTAGAATTCATTCTATTACTCTTTGAGATTTTGAGTCAAGAGAAGATAAAGCACAACAGAGATGAAGATCATATCATGGTATGGTTTTTCATATATACATATTTGTGTCAAATGGTGGCCTTCTCTAGTATGGGGTGGGGAGGGAGGGTTCAAAACTTAAATTAAATCTGTCACATGGTTGGGGTACAAACAAGTCTGGGTAGGCAATCTGGAGGCTGGAGTTCTAATCCCAGGTCTGCCAGCTGTGTGACTTCAGACAAAGAATTTCACTCCTCTGGGTCTCCTGTATTCTATTCTGCAAAATAAGAGGGGTGAAGGTGATCTCATCTATCTCTAGAATTCTCTATGCCTTAAAGACTATGAGTTAAGCAGCAGGAGGTGAGTCTTTAGGTCATATAACATTAGCTAAAAATGAGCCTTGAAGAGCATACTCTTGTATGTGTACTTTTTGTGGAAGATAATTGGTAACCAAGAGAGATGTCTCAGAAGGGAGATTATGGGCCAGCTGACACATAATGATGACATCTGTATCAGCAGTATTGAAGGTTGAAGAAGGATGACACTCAACACCATGTCTGGGAGAGAGGAATTATGGCCAGGATTAGAGAGTTTGGATTAGAGCTCAGCAACAAATGAGTGATGCCTTGGGGAAAATCATTAACTCTTTCTCTGTGTTAGTTTCATAATCTATAAAATGGAAGTAAAATTTTCTACATGTATTTGGTAAGATTGTAGTAGAGTCCCTGACAATAGAAAGAGAGGGGTTGGGTTCATATCCCACCTCAGACTACTACCAGTGTGATTTTGGGCAAATCATTTAACTTCCCAGAATATACTAGACTCAGTTCATATGGGGGTTCCAGAGAGCCTAAACTTAAGAAAGTAAAACAGAAAAAGTTAATTCATATTAAACTTAAAATTATGTCATGTATGCATTTATTTGGAGAGCCAACTGTTAAACATTCATTAGCACACCATTGACAGTGCCTCAGTCTCCTTATCTCTAAAATATCAAGGGTTCAACTAGATGGTCTCTAAGAGCCTTTCTAGCTCTAAGTCTATGATTCTATTTAAAATTTTTCGAAAAAAATACACCAGCATGCACGTATAATGATGAAACTTCATTAATTCAGACTGGGCTGCTTCTGAATTTGTAATGATTCAAACAGGGCCTTGAGATAAGGTTTACCTTTGTTAACTAAGCCCTTTTGCCACAAACTGGGTGAATTAATAAAGCAAGGAAAGGTAAGGAGGAAAGTTTGCAATACTTTAGAGATTGACCTTTTCAAGTACTTTAAAGCAAATTAGAACTACCTATTTACATACAAACAATTGTTATGTTAATTAAAACCATTCTTAATTATTCATTAAAATAGGTGACTCTAAGGACCTCTAGTAGACAACCTTTTGTTAGCAAGCCAATTCTAGATATTTCACTTGCTGCCAAATAACAAATGTTGAAAAAATTGTCTATACTTCTTTACAAAGTTGAGTGCAATTTTGACTAAGCAGAAATAGACCTTCTAGAACCATCAGTCTTTTGTGAGTAATACAAGACTATAGAGCAAAAAAATTAAATAAAAAAGTTAAAAGTAGAAACTATCTCTGGCAGGACAAAAAAAGTCTTCAAGGATCCACCTAGTCAGAAGGAAACGCAAATGCAACTCCAGCAACCTCTAAGGTTTAGTCATTAAAACTGTAACCATTGGGGGTTGGTAATAGCCTCGGTGCAACTGAGAAGGCGTTGAATAAAAATAAGGAACCAGTGGAAGTATACAGAAAGAAGAAAAGTTTGAAAAATCATCCATACACATTTCATCTGTTGTGTAACACAGTCAAAGTCATAATGATTGCATTATTTTCCAAATGAACACATAAAATAGAAGCTATAACTAATTAATGGTCAAGTCTGCTGACAGGTCTAAACAAGCAAGTACTGGCAGGCAAGCCTATTGAGCATTTTCCAGAAATCTAGAATGCATTAGCTAGAATATGTGTGTGTAATGACTTGTTTACATTATGATTGTATATGGTTACATGACACAACATTGCATCATCAAAATTTCAGTGCAGGAAAAAAGCCCACAAATATACAATAAATTATTAAATTTAAAATGGATCATTTAAAAATTATATATTTTTTTGAAATGACACAAATTTTCAAAAAACTGTTAAATGGTTAAAAATAAATAGATTTCCACAGGACCACTAAGTATTTTTCTTTTCATTTAAATGTTCAGTTTTACAGGATATAATGTTGAAATTGGTTCTGTTTTTATTTGCTTTTCAATATATCACATTCCAACATTTTCTTTCATTTCTCATTATGAATGAGTTTCAATGAGATTTGAACTGGAGTTCCTTGATATGTAAATTATCTCTTCCTAGATTAGTTTAGGCAGTTACTTGGTAGCTACATTTCTGTACAAGTTATGTTTTTTGTACCTCTCAAATGACATCTGAATTTTACCCTCTATTTTCAATATTTGCAGAATTTTCTTTCACAAAATATGGTATCCAGGCTCTTTGTTTCATTGTGATTTTTTGCTGTTGTTATTTCTGGGAGTAAAATAATTCTCATGGAGCTTTATTCTCACATCAAACAGTTCTTTAGATCATCTTTAGATCTAGATTCTGTTAAATTTTGTTATATTTTGAGTATACCCTGTATTCATTGTTTCATATCTGTCTTGTTATGTGCCTGTCACTTCTTTTCAGTATTCAATCATTTATATTCCTCCATGTGTTCTAAACAATTATTCCTCAAATCTCTCTTTAAAAGCTCTAACTTCTATCTTCATATTTTCTTTTACTTCTTTAGTTAGAATCTCAATATCTCTGGGAATTCTGTTTAATATCCATTTAGAGGAATACATTACTATTAGTGAAGTATTATTCTTTTATTTTTGAGTTACCCTCATTTTCCTTCGCCTCACAGTATTCATTCATTATATTAAGAGCTCTTTTTTGGTTTACTGATTTCTTCAATCTCTTTACAGTTTCTTGAAAGTTGCTATTTTTTTCTGAATGTGAGAATTTTTTTCTCTTCTTTTATTGCTTGTCTCTCATTGTATTTGATAGCAAAAGGGAAGAGAGGTCCTTTCAACAATATAATATAAAACTAAGATCTAGAAGAGATTGGATTGTGTTTTGCTCCCCCTCATAGTTGGCTTTAGCTATCAAACACTCCATCACTAATTCTGCTATTTCCTCATTAAAAATATAAATTATGTCTTCATTTTGACTTAGTGTAGCACTAAATTATAAATCTACTCTATGAACATTCATTTAACTATTGGTATGCCTAATGTGTGATCTTTCTTTAATGACCAACAAGTTGATACACTAGTAGAGAAATTTAACCATGTCTGTCTGTGTCAATATTCCCCCTGTAAATTAAACCAAAATTTATACAAAATTTATACCTAAATATGGGAAAGTTCCCTGAGAGAGAAATAAAGTAATTACTAAAATTCATTTCATTATGTACCCAAAGTAACAGGAAGCACCACGTCATGGAACATGTAATATTATTTTTTTCTGACCTTGTAGAGCTTACATTCATCGTAGCAAATAAATAGACCAACATGATGCTATTTATGCATCAATATATGTGGGAAATGATTAAAAAGCATCTTTTAAAGAGACATTGATTATAAATTATATCATTGCATAGATGAACAAAGAGGGTGATGGCAAACACACTTTAAAAAAATAGATTCAGGAAGAGTATATGAAAGGTATACAAGTCACTATTTCACAGCTGTGTGTGTATATATCAATAACTGATAAAAAAATGTCAAAAGTCACTGGACATTATGAATATTGAAGATATTTGAAATCAATGATATCTTAACAAAAAGGAAATTGCTGGATATTGACTGATTCAGAATCAGTTGTCTGTGAAGTCAAATCAGAGTTAGTATAGTCAAATGAGTAGTCATATCAGAATAAGATAACAAAAATAAAATACTCTGCTTGGTCATGTAGCTTTAATCTGACTTGTTTAAATTTGTTTAATCTGACTTGTGTTGACACAGAGAAAAAGGTAACTGACTCAACTGTATTTTAGAGAAATTTAACAGCTACCCATTCTTCAAAAAGAATTATAACAAAGGGGCCAGAAGATCTCAGAAACCCTCTCAGCCAGTCAACTCTCAATCTTCTTCCCAGAATCAGCTATAGTAGGCAATGTCAACACTAGCATATAGCAAAGTTTCTTAAACTTTGTCCACTCGCGACCCCTTTTTGACAGAGAAATATTTACACAACCCTGGATATATGTAATATTTAAAATAGTGTACAAATCAAACATTTACTGATAATAAATCATAAAGAAATTTATTTTAAAACAATGCTTTGGTATACATATAATTTTGTCATTTATTAACGATGAAAGCAAATTTGCATGTTAATGAGATAGATATGCTTGTTTCTTTTTACATAAAGCATGAAATCTTGGTGAACTATTTGGTACTGTAGGACATAGAACATCTTCAATATTTTTCAGAGTTGATCAATATTTTAATTTTATATGGTCAATGCTGACAATGCCACTTTGCATAAAATGTCAGAAGTATGTTTAGGGCCATTTCAGAAATTGTTGAAAATTCTGTCCTAATCCTAAGACAAAATTCCTTTAATGATTTTTTTTGGGGGGGAAACTCAAGTTTTAAACCTGTAGCATTGATAACTCAGCAATTTTTTCTTGAAGTTTTAATGGAAGATGACTGATGTATTTGATTTCAATTGAGTATGGTTTATGAACCCAACTTAGTTCTTTAAAATCAAAATTTGAAAGAAGGTATTTCTGAAACTGCTCCTCCAGACACTTGAAATGATCAATTATTCCTCCTACAATTAAATCTTTGGGAAGGTTATTTTCAATTATAAAATCATCTGTAGTTGTAAATATTTCTAAAGAATAATTTTCTACCCTATTCTTCCATATGTTAACTTTCTAAAGTAAAACTTTCAATTTTATCTTTTAACATAAATATGTTACATTATTTCTTTGAAGTGATATGTTTAAATCTTTGAGCTTTTCAAAAATATCTGACAAATAACAGTTTTGAAAGCCATAAGTCGTTATGAAAAAAATTAACAAAATTGGATTTCTTCTCAGTCAAAAATATAACAACTTTATCTTTGAATTTCAATAATCTGTTTAAACTGTCCTTTTTGAGAGCCACCTTACTTCTGCATGTAATAATATCCTTCTGTAATTGGAGTCCATATCTTTCCAAAGGTTTGAAAATAAATGACTCTTGAGATATGATAGTTATTAGCTAGCTCCTTTCTGTCCTTGACTCTGTTGGAGAATGATTGCTGAAGCTTTTGCTACCACTCTCATCTTGTTGAAGGGCCCCAAGGAGCCCTAGCAGCTTCGGAAGCTCTTCATCAGAGGCCTGAGCTTAGACATGATGGATGAGAGCCTAAGGAGCCATTTTGAGCAATGGGACACACTTACAGACTGCGTGGTGATGAGAGATCCAAGAGGCTTTGGTTTTCTTACCTATGCCACAATAGAAGAGGTAGATGGAGCCATGAATGCCAGACCTCACAAAGTTGATGGCAGAGTTGTTGAACCAAAGAGATCTTATTCCAGAGAGGACTTTCAAAGGCCAGGCACCCACTTAGCTGTGAAAAAGATCTTTGTGGGTGGCACTAAGGAAGACACTGAGGAGCATCACAATATGGAACAACATGGAAAAACTGAAGTGATTAAAATCATGACTGACAGAGGCAGTGGCAAAAAAGAGAGGGTTTGCTTTTGTTCCTTTTGATGACCATGATGATCATGATTCTGTGGATAAGACTGTCATTCGAAAATACCATACTGGAAGGAGGAGCCAAGATGGTGAAGTAGAAAGATACACATATGCTAGCTCCAAATCCACAGCCCATAAAATACCTGTAAAGAAGAACTCCCAACAAATTCTGGAGCAGCAGAAGCCACACAACAACAGAGCAGAGGAGATTTCTGTTCCAGAGAGACCTGAAAAACTGACTTGAAAGGTCCCTTGTGCACTAGACCTGGAGCAGAGCCCAGCCCTGGCTTGGCCACGCAGCACCAAGAGGAGCAGATCCGAGCAAGCTCCAAGGACAGAATCTCCAGCAGCCAAGCATGTCCCTCCACCCACAGGTGGCAAAGGTTAGTGAGAGGGGCTTTTCAGTTCGTGGAGAGGGGAGTGGGGTGCCCCCATAACTCAGGCCCCCTCAGGAGGCAGCGGCAGAGGGGGGCTCCCAGAGGAGGCAGAGGGGGGCTCCCAGAGGAGGCAGGAGCTTGGATCCACTGTTGAAGGTCTCTGCATAAACCCCCTAAGGGAACTGAGCCCTGTGTGGTGGCCCTGACCCCACTTGAGCACCTGAACTTAATCTCACACTGAATAGCAGCCCTGCCCCCACCAAAGCCCTAAGGCTGGAAAGCAGCATTTGAATCTCAGACCCCAAGCACTGGCTGGACGGATCTGGAGGCCAGGTGGGTGTGGAGAGGACACTCAGAAGTGAAGTAACCTACTGGGAAAATGCCCAGAAAAGGGAAAAAAAATAAGACCATAGAAGGCTATTTTCTTGGTGAATATATATCTCTACCCTTCCTTTCTGATGAGGAAGAACAAGGCTTACCATCAGGGAAAGACATAGAAATCAATACTTCTGTATCCCAAAGAGGCAAAATAAATATTCAATGGGCTCAGGCCATGGAAGAGCTCAAAAAGGATTTTGAAAATCAAGTTAGAGAGGTGGAGGAAAAACTGGGAAGAGAAATGAGAGAGATGCAAGAAAAGCATGAAAAGCAGGTCAACACCTTGCTAAAGGAGACCCAAAAAAATGCTGAAGAAAATAACACCTTGAAAAATAGGCTAACTCAATTGGAAAAAGAGGTTCAAAAAGCCAATGAGGAGAAGAATGCTTTCAAAAGCAGAATTAGCCAAATGGAAAAGGAGGTTCAAAAGCTCACTGAAGAAAATAGTTCTTTCAAAATTAGAATGGAACAGATGTAAGCTAATGACTTTATGAGAAACCAAGAAATCACAAAACAAAACCAAAAGAATGAAAAAATGGAAGATAATGTGAAATATCTCATTGGAAAAACAACTGACCTGGAAAATAGATCCAGGAGAGACAATTTAAAAATTATGGGACTGCCCGAAAGCCATGATCAAAAAAAGAGCCTAGACATCATCTTTCATGAAATTATCAAGGAAAACTGCCCTGAGATTCTAGAACCACAGGGCAAAATAAGTATTCAAGGAATCCACTGATCACCGCCTGAAAGAGATCCAAAAAGAGAAACTTCTAGGAACATTGTGGCCAAATTCCAGAGTTCCCAGGTCGAGGAGAAAATATTGCAAGCAGCTAGAAAGAAACAATTTGAGTATTGTGGAAATACAATCAGGATAACACAAGATCTAGCAGCTTTTACATTAAGGGATCAAAGGGCATGGAATATGATATTCCAGAAGTCAAAGGAACTAGGACCAAAACCAAGAATCACCTACCCAGCAAAACTGAGTATAATACTTCAGGGGAAAACATGGTCTTTCAATGAAATAGAGGACTTTCTAGCATTCTTGATGAAAAGACCAGAGCTGAAAAGAAAATTTGACTTTCAAACACAAGAATCAAGAGAAGCATGAAAAGGTAAACAGCAAAGAGAAGTCATAAGGGACTTACTAAAGTTGAACTGTTTACATTCCTACATGGAAAGACAATATTTGTAACTCTTGAAACTCTTTTCAGTATCTGGGTAGTGGGTGGGATTACACACACACACACACACACACACACACATACACACACACACACAGCTCAAAGTGAATTGAATAGGTTGGGATCATATCTTTAAAAAAATGAAATTAAGCAGTGAGAGAGAAATATATTGGGAGGAGAGGGGGAGAAATGGAATGGGGCAAATTATCTCTCATAAAAGAGGCAAGCAAAACACTTTTTAGTGGAGGGAAAAAGAGGGGAGATGAGAGAAAAGCATGAAGTTTACTCTCATCACATTCCACTAATGGAAGGAATACAATGCACACTTATTTTCATATGAAAACCTATCTTACAATACAGGAAAGTGGAGAAGAAGGGGATAAACAGGGTGGGGGGATGATGAAAGGGAGGGCAATGGGAGGAGGGAACAATTTGAAGTCAGCACTCTTGGGGAGGGACAGGATGAAAAGAGAGAACAGAAGCAATGGAGGGAAATATAGTTGGTCTTGCACAACACGACTATTATGGAGGTCATTTGCAAAACTACACAGACATGGTCTGTATTGAATTGCTTGCCTTCCAGGGGGAATGGGTGGGGAGGGAGGGATGAAGAGAAGTTGGAACTCAAAGTTATAGAAACAACTGTCAAGTACTGTTCTTGCTACTGGGAAATAGGAAGTACAGGTAAAAGGGTATGGAAAGTTATCTGGCCCTACAGGACAAGGGAGAGGTTGGAGACAAGGGAAGGGAGGGATGATAGAAGAGAGGGCAGATTGGTGATAGGGACAATTAGAATGCTTGGTGTTTTGGGGTGGGGGGAGGGGACAAATGGGGAGAAAATTTGGAACCCAAAATTTTGTCAAAATAAATGTTAAAAGTTAAATAAATTAATTTTTAAAAAAATACCATACTGTGAATGGCCACAACTGTGAAGTAAGGAAAGCTTTGTCCAAGCAAGAAATGGCCAACTCTTCATCTAGTCAAAGAGGTCTAAGTGGTCCTGGGAACTTTGGTAGTGGTTGTGGAGGTGATTTCGGTGGAAATGAGAACTTTGGCCATGGTGGGAACTTCAGTGGTCATGGAGGTTTTGGCAGCAGTTGTGGTGGTGGAGGATATGGTGGAAGTGGAGATGGCTACAATGTATTTGAAAATGATGATGGTTATGGAGAAGGTAGCCCTGGTTACTCTGGAGGAAACAGAGACTATGGAAGTGGTGGACAGAGTTATGACTATGGCGGGAGTGGCAGGTATGACAGCTATAACAACAGAGGAGGCGGAGGTGGTTTTGGCGATGGTAGTGGAAGCAGCTTTGGAGGTGGTGGAAGCTATAGTGATTGTGGCAACTACAACAATCAGTCTTCAAACTTTGGTCCCATGAAGGGAGGAAACTTTGGAGGCATGAGCTCAGGCCCTTATGACAGAGGCCAATATTTTGACAAACCACTTGACCAAGGTGGCTATGGTGGTTCCGGTAGTAGCAGTACTTATGGCAGTGGCAGAAGATTTCAATTACTATTAGGAAACAAAGCTTAGCAGGAGAGGAGAGGCAGAGAACTGACAGGGAATCTACAGGTTACAACAGATTTGTGAACTAAGCCAAGCACAGTGGTGGCAGGGCCTAACTGCTACAAGAAGGCATGCTTTAGACAATACTTTTTGTGTATGGGTAAAAAACCCCAAAACACCAGGACTGTATTTGTGATTAATTATATAATAGATTATTTTAGTTTCTGTTTTGTGGGAAAGTGTAAAGCATTCCAACAAAGGGTTTTAATGTAGATTTTTTTTTTTGCACCCATGCTGTTGATTGCTAAACATAATAGTCTTATCATAACACTAAATAAATGTCTTAAAAAAAAAAGAAAATAAAAGACTCTTAAGGGCATGTCTTTTAAATGAAGTTAATGATCTTGATAATATCATGAAGCACCACAGATAACTCTGATGATGTTTTACTTTTGGCTCTGACTGACTCCCAATAGATCATGGAGGGAATAAAAGAGAAATGTTCATTGCCACCAGCTTTAAGTTTTGCTACAAATCCAACATTTTTGCCCATTATTGCTGTAGCATCATCTCTGCAGACTCCAATGCAATTTTGCTATCATAAACCTTTTTTGTGAAAAATTCATAGACTTTTAGATATATATCTTCTTCTTTTGTGTTCCCTTCCAAAGGGACACAAAACAATAATTGCTCATGTACGCTTATTTCATAAACATACCTTACACAAAATTATCAGTTATTTCATTTAACTGAAGTAAACATTTTGGGCTGCGTTTAAGCCTAGTAATAAGCTGCTGGAATTGGTCATTACTAATTTCTGACTTTCTTTTGGAAATTGTATCATTTGATAAAGGAATTTTATGAATTTTATCCCATAAGTTTTCCCATGAATTATTTCTGACATTTTAATAGCAGTAGATAACATAAGATCTTCTCCTATCACATAGAGTATTTTAGTTTTTTGCAATTAAATAAGAAGATTCCTAAGCTGCATGTAGATACTTTTCATTGATAGTATTAAATTTCTCAGAACACTTTTTTCTTTATTTGAAGATTTTAAAAATCATTCAAAATATCCCTTTGGTTTATAGCAGTATGCTACATTCTTGGTATTGAGATGCCATGGTTTCATGTTCTCTGCAACCAAAACTTCATTACAGATCAAGACAAAAGATTTTTCCACACCATCATCAATAGAAGTAAACACATATTGCAAATTTTCAACAAATTTTCTCTTTCCAGTCAATTTAGGTATACTACACCCAAGTAGCAAAGACACTGCCACATTCTCATCATTTTTTTTTACCTCATCTATCTAAATTTAGCCACTTATCCACTACGCAAAATATTTTTGTCCTAAAATATAAATAAATATTGCTAACAATTTCTCAAACACTAGGTTTACTTTATGAAATTATATTTATTAGATTTAATTTTTAAAAAGTTGATTTCACACTTACATACACATATAGCAGTGACTGTAGAAAAACATTATTAAAAGACTTTTGTTTTTACTTGCTACAATCAAACACTTATATTTTTGTAAAAGGAGATGATAACAGCATTTTTTAAATCATTCTAACACAATACAATCCAAATATATACTGATTTGATACTTATTTGCTGATGAATGATGAGGAAAATATTAAAAGTTTTTATCTTCCATAATTAAACTATTATGTTTCTGTAAAAGTAGAAAACTTTATAAGTACAGTAAAAACACTGCAATTCATAACATACAATTGCTTCAAATTTGAGCTGAGGTGTTTCTAGCAGCATTCATTGGTCTTACATGGTGTAACAGACTGCACAGTACAAAGTATGCATGTTGTATGTTCAGAATCAAGGCTGCAGTGAAGTCACATAATGTTACATGGACAAGTACTGCCAGAAACACCTCAGATTCATGATGTGTTTCATTTTGAAGTAACTTTTAGTTGTTATGCATTCAGAAACCTTTTACTGTTGCCAAATTTTTTGCCACCCCCACATCCAGTTACTCACAGTTTAAGAAGTTCTGGTGTAGAGCATTACCTCATTTGTAAAACGTAGGAAAATCGAAGGTTATGAGAAATATTGGCTTCTAAATAATAGAAAGCAACTGAGGGGAAATCAGCCTGCAGAATCATCAACATGAAAACCTACTATAACAGATTATTCCAAGATTCTTTGCAGAGAAAACTCAGAGAAAAACAAACAAACACAGGCAATGGAATAGATGTGTTAATGTTTCTAGAGTGATCTGTTTTTATCAATAGGAAAACTATTCTCAGTATCTAATTGAAAGGAATTACCAATTATATTCAGATTTGTGTCTTATTTTAACACGTATTTGTGAGTAAGCTTACTGGGAAACATTTTTAAAATCAAGTTGGGAAAAACAGATGAACCTGACCAAAGACATAAAGAAAGGACACGATTATATAGACAAAGCTATTCAATTTTGAAGGTACTTAGGGATACATTTTCATAACATCTCAAAGTAGAGAAGATTCCAAAAGACTGGAAAAGAACAGATAGTTCCCATCTCCTTTCTACCACCATACATCAAAAAGACTAGGGCAATATTAAGTAAGAACTTCCAGGCCTTATATCCGATTTTTCATTTCCATATATCTTAATTAAAATAATCTATGCATAAATTTAGGGCTGTCTTCATGAAAATAAAATACAAAGCAAAGACAGTCCTTTAAAAATTATTTTCTGCAACTGACACATCCCGGCAGCCATACAACTATGTGCAAAAAATATAAGGTCCTGTTTTTAAAACACTGAGCTTGATAAAATGAAGTGAAGCTATACTATCTAAGGTTATTCATACACAAGTAAAAATCCTTCAAATAAATATGAAAAGAGAGAAATACTAAACATATTCCTTATATGCAATGCAATAAAACATAAATCAATTCAAGAAACATAGACCCAAATGGAGACCTCATAAAAAAAAAAAACTACCCGAATAATGAGTTGGAAAAAGAAAAAAAATTAAAACAATTAAAATGTACATGAAATAAAACCATTATGTGACAACATACCAAAATTTTGGGATGCTTCTAAAGTCCTCAAAGGAAAATTTATAAAAGTGGATAGACAGATAGACAGATCGATAAATAGATAGACATACCTATAGTATACAAATGTGTATGTACATATACTTATATGTAGCACAAGAGAAAAAAGAGGGAATTAAATAAATACGTATTAAGGACTAGAACGCCTAGTAAATAAACATGAGGAAAACGGACATGATAGGGGAAGTCATGCAAAATTACAGGAGAAAAAGTTAGGGAATCATTGAAGTTTTACTTTGAATTATCAAAAGACTCCTGCAATGATAAATAAAGCTAAATGGTGATTTTTAAAGGAATTACAGAATTGGTGAGCCTTTAGTCAAACCCCACCTAATCCCGCCTACCCTCTCCCCCTCCCCCGCCCCAACAGAGAAAGGAAGCAGGCAGGAAAGCAACTACAAAAAATAAGAAAAAAAGAGTAATGGGAAATTCCAATACCAACAGAAATAAGACAAATTATCAGAGCCTACTATGTACAATTATGTGCTCCCAAATTAGTAGAGAAAAAAAGAGAGCTACTTTTCAAAATATAATGTGCCCAAACTAATAGAACACTAAAAGAGATTTTAAGTTATTCAGTCTCAGAAAATAAAATTGAAGTACCTGTAAAGGAACTACTGAAGAAAATATTCAAACTTGCACTGATTAATGAATAGAAGAATTCTATCAAACCATTGAAAGACAATCTCTTTGATGGACACATTGTAAAACTCTGTGAGAGAAATATACTTTTAAAACCTGTATCAGAAAAATATAAAAGTTGAATTATAGACCAATATAATTAATTAATGTTAATGCAAAAAAAAAAATCTGCTAAATAGACAACAAAAATTTAACCAAGAAATAATCCGTTATTGTCAAGTTGGGTTTATACCAGAGATACAAAAAATGTTCAGTATTGGGGGCAGGAGGAATCAGTATAATTATCATATTAAAAAAAAACATTTAAACCACAGTTACCTCAATAGCTGCAAAAAAAGTCTTTAACAAAAAACAACTTCTCTTTCTGCTAAAAAAAAAAACCCTACAGAATAGGGTATAGTATAGAAGTGTGTGTGTGTGTGTGTGTGTGTGTGTGTGTGTGTATATATACATATATTTAATATTCTATCTCCATAGACCAAAACCAAGCATAATATGGGATAGATATACACTAGAAAAAGGGTTCTTAATGTATTTTGAATCATGGACTCCTTCAATAGTCCGATGAAATCTATCAACCCTATATCAGTGTGCATTTAATGCATAAAATAAAATATATTGGATTATAAAGAAAGTCAATTATATTGAAATATAATTACTAAAATACAACAAATGAAAAGTTCATAGACTCCATGACTAGTTCATAGACCCTGTACCAAAAGCAACCCAATTAATATAAGAACTAAGGCTGCAAAGACAGCAATATAAAAGAAAGAAATAACAAGCATAAAAACAGGGAAAATGGAGAAAAACACACACTACTTGCTAATGACATCATGATTTACTTTGAAAATTCTGGGAAATCAACAAAGTGACAGGCTACAAAATAGAGATATACTAGAGCATCTCTATCTCCCATCCAAAAAAACTCCCAGATTTTCTATGTGATGATAATGAATTCCAAGAAGCAATAACAGAAAGGAAGATTCCATTAAAAATAACCACAAAATAAATAAAATATCTGTGAATCAAACTACCAAACTGCACTCAGTAATATGGATTAAATTATGAAATACTCTTCAAAGAAATAAATAGCTTAAGTAACTCAAGCAATATTCAGTGTCCGTTGCTGGGCCATGCCAATATGATGGGGGTTGGGAGGAGATTGTACTCCCATAGTTAATTTACACATTTAATGATATACTACCAAAAGAATACTTTATAGATCCATATAAAATAATAATGAAATGCAACTAAAAGAACAAAAGATGTAGACACCAAGGCAAGCAGTGATAAACACAGTAAATAAGGGGCAATCGCAATTCTAGACCTCAAGCTTTATTATGAAGCATCAACAATCTAAACTATTTAGTATTGGTTTAAAAAAAAATCTGAGAAGCACATCCATGGAAAAACAATACCAGGAAGAATCAGAAGTAATGCAACTCAATAACCCATAGTTAGACAAACCCCAAAGCATACCTCACTTAGGGAGGAATTCCTTATTTTGATAACAATTTCTGGGGAAACTGAAAGAAGTCTGGCAGAACCTGGACACGGACCAGCATCTTATGCCATATTACACAATTAATGTGAAATGGATATGTTCTTTGAATGTTATTTTTAAAAATTAGAAGAGAACTAGATCACATATTTTTCAAAGTTTTGTGTAGAAGTTATATAATCAGCTAAAGAGAAAAAGAATCAACTACAAATGATAAAATGAATAACTTTACATGGAATTTTTAAAAAATTCTGCAAAAAAACCCAGTGCATCTGAGAATCATAAAAGTTGAGAAAAATGTTGCCTCAAAATTCTCAGGTAAGAGATTGATGTCCAAGATGATGACAGTGATGATAACGATGATGTTGATGATGAGGATGACTCATTTATATAGCACTTGACAAACATTTTATATTCACGTTAACCCTGGGAAGTAGGTACTATTATTATCTCCATTTTATAGAAGAGGAAACTGAGGAAGGAAAAGATTAAGTGACTTGCCGAAAGTCACATAGCTTTTAAATGTCTAATTCTGATTTTAAACTCAGGTCTTCCTTACTCCAGGTCCAGTACTCTATCCACTATTTTTATAGATACTTATATATTTATATACGTACATATTACCAAAAGCCATACCCCCAAAAATGTCATGAAATCATAGGAACAAAGAGTTCTAAAAAGAATTGTAAACTATTAGCAAACATGAAAATGGTTCAAATTGCTGACAAAAAAATGAAAATAAAAACATTATAAAAATCTATTTTGTAAATCATACAAAAGTATATGACAGATAAAATCTTAGATTATTTATTTAATCATCTTTTGAATTTCAAACATTAACCAAGACACAAGAGACATGAGCAGCAAGCAATTTGCCAAAGTCACAGAGAATATGCTACATAGATTCCAAATATAAATGATACTCTATGTATAGTAAGACCAGTATCTGCTTTACAAGGTTAATTTTCTTCTCTTTTAAGAAGGAAATGAAGTCATTTTCAAGGTTTGCTTAGTCCAAAGGACCAAGTTTGAACTTTTTACTTGGATTTCTTTTCACTTGAGACATAAATAGTCCAACCTATGGGGAGCATTTGAAAATGGTGTTCCCAAGGTTTGACAGGATTCCAGTTAACCTGTAGGATGTCTTCTTAAGACAGTGAGTCTGCCTTGGCAAATGGAGCAAGAGTACTAGTATCTTCTTTTTTAAAAATTAATTGGATTGAAAGTACATGTATTTTTTCTTATTTAATATTTCATTTTCTCCAATTACATATAAAAACAATTTTAACATTCTGGTTTTTTTCAAATTTTGATTTTCAAATCCTTCCTATCTCTCATATCCTCAATGAGAAAGCAAATAATTTGACATAGATTGCACATGTGTAGTCATGCAAGTTCATGTAAGTCATTCTGTGAAAGAAAGCAGACAAAATAAAACCAAGAAAAATAAAGAAAAAGTATCTTTGATCTACATTCAAGCTCTGCCAGTTCTTTCTCAGGAGATGGATAACAACTTTCCATCAGAAGTTCTACCGAATTTTCTTGGATCATAGTATTGCTGAGAATAGCTAAGTTATTCATAGTATATCAGCATATAATATTGCTGTTACTGTGTACAACGTTCTCCTGGCTCTACTCATTTCACTTTGCATCAATTCATATAGCATTTTTCATGTTTTATTTTTCCTGAGGGCATCCTGCTCATCATTTCTTAAAACAGAATAGTATTCCATCACAATCATATAAAACAGCTTGTTCAGTCATTCCCTAATTAATGAACATCCCCTCAATTTTTAATTATTTGCCACCACAAAAAAGTTGCTATAAATATTTTTGTACCCAGATGTCTTTTTCACTTTTGTTTTTGGGTTACAGATTTAGTAGTGTTATTGCTTGGTCAAAGGGCACTATGCATGGTTTTATAGCCCTTTGGCTCTAGAATGGTTGAATCAGTATACAACTTCACCAATAGTACATTAGCGTTTTAATTTTCCCACATTCACTCCAACATTTCTTTTCCCTTTTCTGTCATATTAACCAATCTGATAGGTATGAGGTAGTATCTCAAAGTTGTTTTAATTTGCATTTCTCTCATCAATAGTGGTTTAGAGCATTTTTATGACTATAAAGAGTTTTCATTATTTCATCTGAAAACTGCCTGTTGATGTCCTTTGACCATTTACCAATTAAGAAATGGCTCTTTTTTCTATAAATTTATCTCAGTTTTCTTTATGTTTGAGAAATTGTCTTTATCAGAGAAACTCACTCATTGTTTTTCTCACAGTAGTGATTACCACCTATGTATTTCCTTCCATCTTATTTTCCTCCTGTTTATTCTACTCTCTTTTTCCTTTTACCCTGTCCATTCTCAAAATTTTTTTGCCTCAAACTTTTACCTCCCCCAAACTGCTTTCCCACACCTCTCTTATGCCCTTCCCTTCCTACTTTCCTATGTAGTAAGGTAGATTTCTACAGCCAACTAAGTAAGCATATTATTCCCTCTTTGAGCCACTTTTGATGAGAGGATCAATTGTCCAGGTCAGTTGTTTGTCCAATGATATATTTCTTATTGTCTCCTTTTTTGTCATTCTTCTGTCTTTGATTGTTTCTTGATGTCTTATGGAGTTACTAGCTTCCACTTGTGCAATTATAATTTTTAAAGAATTACTTTCTCCAGTACCCTTTGGTACCTCCTTTTCCATTTGGCCAATTCTAATTTTTAAGGAGTGTTTCTCTTCAATGGAATTTTTATTATTTTTTTTTCCATTTGGCCAGTTCTGGTTTTTCACTCATTTTCAAAAATTTATTTACATTTTCAACATTCATTTTCATAAATCTTGAGTTCCAAATTTTCTCCCCATCTCTCCCTTTCCACCATCCCAAAATGCTGAGCATTCTAATTGCCCCTATCACCAATCTGTCCTCTCTTCTAACATCCCTCCCTTCCTTTATCCCCATCTTCTCTTTTGTCCTGTAGGGCAAGATCAATTTCTATATGCCTTTACCTGTATTTCTTGTTTCCCAGTTGTATGCAAGAACAATACTCAACAGTTGTTCCTATAACTTTGGGTTCCAACTTCTCTTCCTTTCTTCCTCCCCACCCATCCCCATTGGGAAGGCAAGCAATTCAATATAGGGTATATATGTGCAAATGGTTTCCTTAATAGTCATGTTGTGTAAGACTGACTGTATTTCCCTCAATTCTATACTGCCCCCGATTTCTTCTGTTCTCTCTTTTGACCTTGTCCCTGCCCAAGAGTGTTGACTTCTAATTGTTCTCTCCTCCCATCGTCCTCCCTTCCATCATCCTCTACACTCTGCTTATCCTCTTCTCCCCCACTTTCCTGTATTGTAAGATAGGTTTTCATATCAAAATGAGTTTGAATTTTATTCCTTCCTTGAGTCGATTGTGATGAGGGTAAGCTTCATGTTTTCCCTCTCACCTCTCCCCTTTTCCCCTACATTGAAGTCTTTTTATTGCCTCTTTTATGAAAGATAATTTACCCCATTCCATTTCTCCCTTTCTCCTCTCAATATATTTTCTTACCCCTAAATTTCATTTTTTTAGATATAATCCCTTCCTATTCAACTCACCCTGTGCTCGCTCTCTCTCTCTCTCTCTCTCTCTCTCTCTCTCTCTCTCTCTCTCTCTCTCTCTCTCTCTCTCTCTCCCTGTATATATATATATATACACACATATATGTGTGTGTGTGTGTGTGTGTGTGTATGTGTGTGTCTGTATAATCCCACCAACTACCCAGATACTGAAAAGTTTCAAGAGTTACAAATATTGTCTTTCCATGTAGGAATGTAAACAGTTCAACTTTAGTAAGTCCCTTATGACTTCTCTTTGCTGTTCACCTTTTCATGCTTCTCTTGATTCTTGGGCTTGAAAGTCAGATTTTCTTTTCAGCTCTGGTCTTTTCATCAAGAATGCTTGAAAGTCCTCTATTTCATTGAATGACCATTTTTCCCCCCAAAGTATTATACTAAATTTTGCTGGGTAGGTGATTCTTGGTTTTAGTCCTAGTTCCTTTGACTTCTGGAATATCATATTCCAAGCCTTTCAGTCTCTTAATGTAGAAGATGTTAGATCTTGTGTTATCCTGATTGTATTTCCACAATACTCAAATTGTTTCTTTCTAGCTGCTTGCAATATTTTCTCCTTGACCTGAGAACTCTGGAATTTGGCTACAATGTTCCTAGGAGTTTCTTTTTTGGGAGATGATCAGTGGATTCTTTCAATATTTATTTTGCCCCCTGGCTCTAGAATATCAGGGTAGTTTTCCTTGATAATTTCATGAAAGATGATGTCTAGGCCCCTTTTTTGGTCATAGCTTTCAGGTAGTCCCATAATTTTCAAATTGTCTCTTTTGGATCTATTTTCCACATCAGTTGTTTTTCCAATGAGATATTTCACATTACTTTCCCTTTTTCATTCTTTTGGTTTTGTTTTGTGATTTCTTGGTTTCTCATAAAGTCATTAGCCTCCATCCATTCCATTCTAATTTTTAAAGAACTATTTTCTTCAGTGAGCTTTTGAACCTCCTTTTCCATTTGACTAACTCTGATTTTTAAATGTTTTCTCCTCATTGGCTTTTTGAACCTCTTTTGCCAATTGAGTTAGCCTATTTTTAAAGGTGTTATTTTCTTCAGCCTTTTTTGGGGTCTCCTTTAGCAAGTTGTTGACTCACTTTTCCTGATTTTCTTGCATTGCTCTCATTTCTCTTCCCAATTTTTCCTCCACCTCTCTTACTTGATTTTCAATATCTTTTTGAACTCTTCCATGGCCTGAGACCATTGAATATTTATTTTGGATGTTTGGGATACAAAAACCTTGATTTTTATGTATTTCCCTGATGATAAGCATTGTTTTTTCTCATCTGTAAGGATAGGAGAAGATATCTGTTCACCAAGAAAGCAACCTTCTACAATCTTATTTTTTCCCCTTTTTTGGGTATTTTCCCAACCAATTACTTGATTTTTGGGTCTTTTGTCAAGAGTAGGGTATACTCTGGGGTGTGTAAGGTCTCAGTTTCTCCAAGGTGGAACAGTCAAGTGTGTACTCTCATCTGCAAGCACCCAGAAACTTTTGTGCCCAGAATCTGTGAGTAGTAGTTTCCTCTTCACAGACACCTGGCCTCCAGTTCCACCAAGCCAGCCCTGGGGGTTGAGATTCAGATAAGCTGCTCAGTTCCCCCAGGGGCTTTCCATGGGGGCAAGGCAGCCAGCCATTCAGTGTGAGATAAAGATCAACTGCTCATATCCCCCAGGAGCATTAGGTGGGGGCAGAGCTGCTGCACAGGGCTAAGGTAAGAATCAGCTGCTCAGTTCCCCCAGGAATTTTCCAATCCAACAATGGATGTGGGCTGCTGTAGGAGCTGCTGCTGCCCCATGCAGCCTCTGCTGCCTGAGGCTGGAACTATGGGATGACCTTGCTCTCTTCTCGGCCCGCTGAAAAAGGCCTCTTACTGACCTTTGGTGTCTGTGGGTTGAGGGATCTGCAAACTGCTGCTACTGCCACTGGAGATTCAGCCCTGAGGCCTGCTTGCATCCTCCTCCTGGTGCTGTGCCACACAACCAAGACTGGGCTGGGCTCCATTTCACCTCTGGTGTGACAGATCTTTCCTGTAGGCCTTTCAGGTCACCCTGGGCTGGAAATCTCCTCCACTCTGTTGTTCTGTGGCTTCTGCTGCTCTAGAATTTGTTGAGAGTCTTTCTTCACAGGTATTTTATGGGCTGTGGGGGAAGAGTTAGTTTAAGTGTGTCTTTCTACTCTACCACCTTGGCTCCAACCCCACCAGTTCTGTTTTTGAAGGTATTTTTCTCTTCAGGGGATTTTTGCACATCTGCTACCATTTGACCTACTCTGTTTTATAAGGTGTTATTTTTTTCAGTATTTTTTGTGCCTCCTTTATCAAACTTTTTTCATGATTATCCTTTCATCACTCTCATTTCTCTTCTCAACTTTCCCTCTACCTCTTTCATTTGATTTTTAAAATTCTTTTTTGAACTCTTCCATGGCCTGAGAACAATTCACATTTTTCTCTAAGGCTTTGGAAGCAGAATTTTTTACTTTGTTGTCTTCTTCTGAGTATTTTGATCCTCCTTGTCACCATAGTAACTTCCTATTGTCAGAATTTTTTCTGTTGTTTGAACATTTACCAGCTTATTTATTGACTTTTAACTTATAGTAAAGTGGGGTTCTGCTTTACAAGTGGAGGGGGCACTGCCCCAAGATTCAAGCTTTTTATACAGCTGTTTTCAGAGGTAACTATGGGGACCTACCTATAATTCTTTGGCTCTTCCAAGGAGGAGAGGTGTGTTTACTGCTTGCCAGTACTGTTCACTCATTTGTGAGTAACCATAAACATTCATTTCAACCCTGGAATTTTGACCAAGGGCCTTACTCCCCTGCAGTCACAAGTTCTCCTGTGATGATAGTGCTCCTCTTTGCACCAGTACTTAAACTCAAGAGTGTGTCCAAGATCCAAGTATAGGCAATGCAAAAGAGTCCTGCCCTGGGTGCCAGCAAAAGTACCCCTATAAATTTCCATCTGACCCTTTGTCCTATCCCCTTACTATCTGTTGTTTGAGTGGTCTGGAAACCATCACTGTTGCTGCTGGCTGAGTTGTTCCAAGGCCTGCTCCGTGCTGATGTGGCCTGTGCTGGACTGCTCACCTCTCACCCTGGTGGAAAAGATCTTTTCTGCCAACCTTCTAACCTGTCTTGGGCTAGAAAATTATTTCACTCTGTCTTTTTATGGGTTCTGCCACTGTAGAATTTGTTTATTATTTAAAGATATATTGAGGGATTTGGGGGAAAGCTCAGGTGAGTCTTTGCCTTTACTCCACCATCTTGGCTCTGCCTCTACACATGTACTTTTGTTAATTTTCATGATCCTTGAGTATTTCATTGCAATTCATTTCCAAGTCTGAATCACTAGATTGGCCTGAGCTAAAAAAAATCCTGAGGCAATGATGTTGAGCAACTTCCTTAAGGTCACATAAGCAGTAAATATCACAGGTCTTCAGATTCTAATTCCAACACCCTTTCCAATGTATCATTATGCCTCCCATAATCACATGGTGAGGTTTCTCAAATACTTCTGTTTTGATCACATTGTACTAAATGCATTGAATTCCAGAATTCTACGAAGCCTCCATAATTACATCCAGTTTCGGAAGCTCTCTCAGTATCCCATTTGACTTTCATCATGTGGTCTGCCTTGGTCAGTAATAACATCTAACACTTTTACAGGATTTCAATGCTTTTAAAACACTTTATCAGTATTATGTCATTGGAGCCTCTCTATGAGGTTGATGCTGTTATTACCTCCATTTCCTAGATGAGAAAACTGAGACTGAGAAGGATAAATTGATTTGATCAAGATTACATAGCTATTAAATATTGGAGGCAGGACTCAAACTATGGAATTTCTGATTCTAAGTCCAATGTTCTATACATTACGTCACAATTAAAAGCTGATGCTACTCACATGAGACTCTACCCAGAGGTCTTGAGTTAATTGCCCGTACCATAGGTTAGTCATAGGAGATAAGAAAATGTCAGATGGTAGCATAAATCCATCTCACCAAAGCATTATGAATTTCAGCTTTTCCTTTCCCTTCATCAGGGAATCAACTACAGAAGGAATTTATCTTTATAGAGACAGTATGTATAACTCCATCTTAGCTACCTAAAAAGGGACAACAATGAATTTCCATTTGGGGCCTCTGATTGATTTCACTGACTTTGCAAAAATCAGTATTCTGTGACTCCCTCCCCCCAAAGCTTATAGAAGTGTAAACAGCAGAAAAGTGTTGCCCAAGAGATCACAGTATGAGACAATTAGAAATACATAGAGTGAGAATTGAAGGCTTCATGGACAGAAGAATTGCCCACACTTACAATTTTATGGAACTACCAAAGAATTTGGGGTTGTATCAGTTAATATTGTCTAACAGATTTTTTAGTCAACTTGCTAAATTTAGTCATTTAAGAAGCATTTAGGGATCCACAGACAGAAATTTTCCAGTCTCTGTCTTCAATAAGTTTACATTCTATTGGGAGAAGACAGTATGGACATAGATAAGTAAATATAATGTAATATTAGATGGGAGGGCTCTAACCACTGGTGGGGGAAAGATATGCTATCAGTAGGGTAATACACTGTCAAATTAGAAATGAGTTATATGACCACTTAGAAAGTTTTTGCCCCAGATTTTAACTAGTATCTCGCAATACATATTTTTGGAGGACAGATGTAGTTATTCTGTTTCTTTTAACACCTATCTACCCAGAAAATGCTCATCAGTTGGAGTAATAATGCTATATGGGAGTTGGGGTTTATGGTAGCATTTCATAGAACCAATTAAATACAAAATAATTTTTGCTCTCAAGACAACCTTAGACCTGTGAGAGGTTAAGGAATATATGATGAGCCATATATTCCTTATCTCAGCACCAGGAAGCCCTCATGACCATGTTCATGTGTGTGATGGTGCCACTTACTGTTTTAGTAGAAACACAAAGAAATATCAGTTATGGGCTTCAGGTTTATGGGCTAGGAGGCATTCTGTCTATGTCTTCATTAGCTCTTGGTGGTTTTATCCAGGGCAATTGATTTTCTTGACCTTCCTTCATCAATTCCCACTTATGTTTATAGCTGGCATTTCAATCTTCATTAATTAATTCAGTTTTTATATGATCTAAAATATTAGAAGCTTCTGCCCTTACAGAAACATTTCTAATGAGTACTATTAGATGCTCAGTTCTTCTTCATCAAAATTTAGAAGCAATACTGTCCTTTTTAACTCCATGCCCACTAAACCTTAGATGAATTCTACTTACTTTTATTGCCTTTCTTTTGTCCTGTCTGCCAACTGCTGAAATTTCACCATAACTAGCCTGCTCCAGACTAACTATGCTGCTATTACTAGGTACTATCTCCACATCATAAAGCCAACCCTTTCCCTTTTGCAAGTATTTTGCTTTTATTTTCCAATTACATATAAAAATATTTAAAGTTGCTTTTTAAAATTTTGACTTCCATATTCTATCCTACCCTGTTTCTCCTCAACCCTCATTGAGAAGGCAACCAATTTGATATAGGTTATCCATGTGCAGTCATGCAAAACATATTTCCATATTAAGTATGTTGTGAAAGGAAAGACAAACAAAAGAAGAAAGAAAACAACAAGAAGAAAAATTGTAAAAGTAAAAAAACGCAAGTGTGCTTTGATCTGTGTTCAGCCTGTACTACTTCTTTCTCTAGAAGTGGATAGAATTTTTCATCATGAGTCCTTTGAAACTGTCTTCAATCACTGCTTTGCTAAGAGCTAAGTCATTCACCATTGGTCATCACACAGTACTGTTGTTTACAATGTATGATGTTCCCCTGGTTCTGCTCATTTCCTCAGTTCATAGATGGCTTTCCAGGTTTGTCTGAAAACATTCTGCTCATCATTTCTTAGAGCACAATAGTACTCTCTCATAATCATATGCCACAATGTTTTCAGTCATTCTCCAGTTGGTGAGCATCCCCTTAATTTCCAATTCTTTGCCACCATAAAAAATAAATATTTTGTACATATATGTCCTTTACCTTTTTTGAAAAAAAATCTTTGGGATACAGACTTAGTATTGGTTTTGTTGGGTCAAAAGATATGCATAGTTTTATATCCCTTTGGGCATAGTTCCTAAAAGTTCTCAAGAATGCTTAAATCAGTTTACAACTCCACCAACAGTGCATTAATATTCAATTTTCCCACATCCTTTCCAACATTTATCATTTACTTTTAAGTTACTTCAGAGTTTTTTAATTTGTATTTCCCTAATCAATAGTGATCTAGAGCATTTTTACATGACTAGAGATGGCTTTGAGTTCTTTATCTGAAAACTACCTGTTCTTATCCTTTAACCATTAATCAAGTGAGGAATGATTTGTATCCTTATAAATTTTACTATTTTTTATTTATTTGAAAAATAAGGCTTTTGTCAGAAAAACTTACTATAATTTTCCTACCCCCCCTCCCCCCCCAGTTTTCTGCTTTCCTTCTAATCTTGGCTGCATCTTCTTTGGTCATAAATTCTTCCCTTATCTATAGATCTGACAGATAACAACGTTTCTTTTTTATTTCTAACAATGACTTCCCTGATCAAAATGACCTTCCCTTGTCACCAATACTATTTATATGTTGTTTTCTCCTTTTGAAATATAAAATCCCAGAGGTCAAGAATGCCTTTTTTTTTTTTTTTTGCATTCATATACTTAGTACTTAGCATGATGCCTGGCTCATAGCAAATGCATAATAAATGGGTTTTTTTCTTTCATTTCTTCATTCATTCATTCATTCATCCACTATTATTCAGGTATATAGTCCCAAGCTTGAGCTTGATAGTCAGATGTCATAATCACTGCCTCTAATTTCCCAAATCCAGTAACTGATTAATCTACTTAGCTAATGTATAAATACCTTCTCATTCAGCATTGTCATAGAAGCAGCAATGCACTGGCAGCATCAAGAGAAAGAAACAGAAAAAAGAGAGATTTTCTTCAAAATAATAAATAGTTTTATTACTTTTTATAATTAATACTTTAAAGTTGTAAGTGTCCATAGCCCACATTATACCATTTGTAGGTACTCTACCAGTTGCATGTATTTTTTTTTTACATCCCAAGATTAAAAAAGGTGTAAGATTTTTTTTCCTCCTTATATTCTTTCCTTGGTGTGGAGTCAGCAACTGCCCTCAACAACAGAAGTCCCAAACTTCCAAAGGCACATCTTTCCTTGATATCTTACTATAGAATTTGGGGGACTTTACATTGGAAACAAAAACAGACAAAAACTAGCAGTAATGATTTTCTATTCATATCACATATAGGGTTAACACTTCTGCTTTGTTTTTTTAGGTGGACAGGAAATAATCCTGAGGGCTTCTGCTTCTCAGGACTGCACACACAGTGGTGATGTCTCCCCATAATGGTCCACATAGACAAAAATGAGTCTACTGACTTTTCAAACACCATCATAATACTAGGGGAAAGGTTCAAGTCAGTGAATAGTATTATTGTAGAGGTCAGAGGTAGACAAGACCATCAGAAAAGAAGGTTGGAAAGACAAAGTGGCATCTACATATTAAAGAAAATAAGTAAGAAATGAATGAGGCTATAATTCCATCTTGGGGGTTCTGGTGATAAACCACTCAAATTCTGACCTCATGGTTCATGTCGCCACCAGAACCCCTCAATGGAATTATAGCCTAGCATTACAGGGTTGCTTGTCTGTTATTATGCTCAGAAGAGTTTAGAAAATATGCTCAGTTTTGTTGAAATGAGAAGTGGAGGCAGCCAGGCATAGCTTGCAATCAGTTCTCCCTGACATTGTTCCAATGGGGGCTAAGGGGCCACATTAAATCCTGCGTGGCCTCTCACAGGGAAGGGCTGTCTTCCATCAGACCTCCCTTCTCTTCACTATCCATTATATTCTTGATCCATTTTGACTCTACACCAAGGAAAGAATAGTTTCTCCAAATGTTCCCTTTACTCCAGACAAATTTGATGCCCAACACATTCTTTGGAAAACAGCAGTCCTGGGAGTAAGATGTGTTCTGTACACAAGAATCCTATATTCTTATAATATTCCCATCTCATCAGAAACCAGCCCTTTCTGATCAGTCTCACTTTAGAAGAGACAAGAAATGGAAGAAAAGATGAATAAGCAATGCACATTTTTTAGCCTGATCATGTATATTTCTTTGGGTCAAAGATTATGAAAGTCTCCAGTTTTCTTTGAAAAAATATTCAAGGACTTGATTTGGAATGAGAGGACTTGGATTTAAATTCCAGCACTCCTATTCAATACCAGTGTTGCCTTGGTCTAGTGTCTTCCCTCTCCATGCTTCAGTTAGTTCTTATCTGTAACTGCTAAATGAATGGAAAGCATTTTCACATATTAGGCAATTAGTTTCACTGATTGTTGAGAGCATGTCTTCATCTTTTTTTATAACTTACAGTATCCTTATATCAGCATAGGTGCCCAATAAATATGTGTTGAATAAATAGTCCATGACAAGTAAATAGCTCTCCAGTCTCCTCCTGAACATTCTGCTCTATGAAATTACAAGACCAGACCTCATCAAATGTTGAGATGCTCAAGAGAAAGTTCTTCCTTTTGCTTTGACTGACTATATTGTGTGAAGAGATAAATGTTGAAGCCACATGACAATGGAATATTGAAGGCATGAGAAGTCAGATAATTCTATAAAATTTAAGTTAAGAGCTTTAAATTTAAATCTATGTGACATTGGTAGACAGTGGACAATGAAGTTGCATGTAGGTTTGAAAATGAATGAATAAAGCATTTATTAAGCACTTGGTATTTGCAAAGCAGTGTGCTATATGCATGGAGAAACAAATAGAAAACATAAGAATAAGGAAAAATAGAAAAAAATGCAATGGAGAATACAAAACAGGTTAGCAGGGTCCATGAGTAGAAGGACCACTATTTAATCAGATTTTTTATTTTTCTTACCCCTGACTGTCATATAGCATCCAGACTTTAGTCTTCAAGAAAAGCATTTAGTGTCCTGATGGCTAGAAGTGTTTTTGCCTACTAAGACTTTCTGGGAGGGCATGTATGACTCAAGCAGAACTCCCACATTGCTGGATAACCACCTTGACCTTCTTCACAAATACATTTTTTACCTTCAAATCTCCCTTCACATGATCTTGAAAACCTTCTTCATCTTGTTATTTGTCACAATTCATATAGCAAACATGGAAAAGGAGCAGACATGTTGGTATTAGCTGGGGAAAGTCTAATCCCTTCCCACCATGTTATGGATAAGGAAATTGAAACTAAGAGAGTGGAGGAG